>NC_143034.1:82401370-82473870 GCF_057628025.1 Oncorhynchus mykiss | reverse complement strand
AGGAAGAGACAGAGGGAGGGAGGAAGGGAGGAAGGGAGGGAGGGAGGGACAAGAGAGGGAGGGGGAGACAAGAGGGGGAGAGAGAGAGTGAGTGAGTGAGTGAGAAAGAGAGATAGAGGCATTAAACACACATTGAAAACAAGGAATTGTAGTGCTGTTATTCACCAGATCAAGATCAGGACAGAGACAGAGAGACTTTACCTGGGTCTGGTGCTTTAGTGGCTCCAGAGGAGCAGAGGTTCTGGTTGGGACAACCCTGACATGCTGACGTCTTCCCTGCCTGCTCACTGGCCGTACCGGGGCAGTCTGACAACCAATACAACCAATCAGGTCAATACATCAAAAACAACCACCATGACCAACCAATCAGATAATAGCGCCAAATGTAAATAAAACAAAAGTGCCCAGATTGAATATGTAGGAAACGCTTGTTTCTTTGTCCACTAATTTGCATGTGACTGAATGAGTTAAAACGCAGATCCATTGACCAAAGATATTATAGTTTATTGGACAAACCCTGTCTGTTTTTGACAGGTCACGTGATACAGTTTATCCTAGAGAACAGCCAACCGATCCAACCCGACCATCTGCACTACGGTCGGACAGGCTTCCGGTGTTTATTAAGACACCAGGGACGTACGAGGTATCAATCGGAATAGGAAATGCGAATTGTTCCCATTATCCCAACTATTTAAACTGAGAAGATTTGAACGATTACTTAAAAATTTGTCACAGCAGCCATTATGAAAACGGCACGTAAGCGTTGAACAACAAATGAGCTGATTGGCTGACACTGTCATGACATAAACACTGCTAAATGCATCTGTTAAACTGGTTTGTAAACTGCGCCATCTGTCTGTTGTCTTATGGAGAAACAATTTTCACCATTTTCACGGCACTTCCCCTGAAAAACCCGAAATTAAGTTTTTCGTAGCAGGTTAGGATAATTAACGTAGGTTAAGAGACCGAGGTTCATTAAGGTTAGCGGAGAAAATCACTTTGTATCGAAGTGCGGTGAGTATTTGACAGGCAGCTATGCTAACAGGCTAACCAGCTAACTTTCAGACAAACTATTCTTCATTAACAACGACGACAACAAACTTAACATTCACTAACAACTAACATTATAAAAGGCTAAAAAACACATATAATAAACGTGGTGTCTGGAGACTGACGTGTTTTCTTATAATAAACTTAAAATAAACTCACGCTGTGGCGCATCACTTGGAATGTCAGCCATGTTTATTGGGCCGCTGTGGATATTCGTCCGGACTGAAATCACGTCTCATCTCAAAAGGTTCCGCATACGCACCTTTGACTAAACCAGAGACTAAACTATAAAAAAAATAGACACACTATAATAATTGTAAAACAGCTAGCCTGGTGATTGAACGGGTAACCAGGCCCATATTTTCCATATGCTTTTTTTATCCGTATAGGGGGGGGGGGATCCAGGCCTCCGTGCCCGCTATGGGAGCACCCCACTACGGGCCCAAATCAATGGGGGCTGCCCCTAGTGATTTATGGAGTTTTTTTTTTTTTTTAATATCCTGAAAATTAGGCCCATATTGCATTGTAGCCCGCACTACTATACTATACTATACTATAAAATAGAGGAGGGTCGTCTAATTTTTAAAATATATTTTTTGCTTTGGGGAGGGTAGTGTGTTTTTTCCCCTGGTTTACATTCACTCTCTTTGCTGGTTATACGTTCTTCCATATCCACATGTCCTCATCTGCTTCCATACATCTCTCCTATATCAAGGTGTTTTATTGGGGGGGTTCTTCCCTTATCCACCCAGGGAGAGTCCTTCTAAAGCAGACACTTAGATTAGGATGTGACTCCTCCCACCCAGGGAGAGTCCTTCTAACGCAGACAATTAGATTAGGATGTGACTCCTCCCACCCAGGGAGAGTCCTGGGAGGGTGGAGTCAGACACTTAGATTAGGATGTGACTCCTCCCACCCAAGGAGAGTCCTTCTAACGCAGACAATTAGATTAGGATGTGACTCCTCCCACCCAGGGAGAGTCCTCCCTCTCCCCTCCTATACAACAGGTCAATACAGACCACCAGTCTGTCTATCCTGGCCTCTATCCACCAGTCTGTCTATCCTGCCCTCTATCCACCAGTCTGTCTATCCTGCCCTCTATCCACCAGTCATAGTGGAAGGTGGATTTGTTTATCCAGATCTGCAGTGGGCTAACTAGAAATCACACCACACATGAAAGCATTCAAAGCTACGTACATTTTTTCAATATGAGCAAATAAGGAAATATCTGAAAGCAGAGAGGCCAGGTGTGTTAGAAGGGCTCTTCCTGGGTGGGAGGAGTCTCCCTGGATGGGAGGAGTCACATCCTAATCTAAGTGTCTGCTTTAGAAGGACTCTCCCTGGGTGGGAGGAGTCACATCCTAATCTAAGTGTCTGCTTTAGAAGGACTCTCCCTGGGTGGGAGGAGTCACATCCTAATCTAAGTGTCTGACTCCACCCTCCCAGGACTCTCCCTGGGTGGGAGGAGTCCCATCCTAATCTAAGTGTCTGCGTTAGAAGGACTCTCCCTGGGTGGGAGGAGTCACATCCTAATCTAAGTGTCTGCTTTAGAAGGACTCTCCCTGGGTGGGAGGAGTCACATCCTAATCTAAGTGTCTGACTCCACCCTCACAGGACTCTCCCTGGGTGGGTGGAGTCACATCCTAATCTAATTGTCTGCGTTAGAAGGACTCTCCCTGGGTGGGAGGAGTCACATCCTAATCTAAGTGTCTGACTCCACCCTCCCAGGACTCTCCCTGGGTGGGAGGAGTCACATCCTAATCTAATTGTCTGCGTTAGAAGGACTCTCCCTGGGTGGGAGGAGTCACATCCTTATCTAAGTGTCTGCTTTAGAAGGACTCTCCCTGGGTGGGAGGAGTCACATCCTAATCTAAGTGTCTGACTCCACCCTCCCAGGACTCTACCTGGGTGGGAGGAGTCACATCCTAATCTAAATGTCTGACTCCACCCTCTCAGGACTCTCCCTGGGTGGGAGGAGTCACATCCTAATCTAAGTGTCTGCGTTAGAAGGACTCTCCCTGGGTGGGAGGAGTCACATCCTAATCTAAGTGTCTGCATTAGAAGAACTCTCCCTGGGTGGGAGGAGTCACATCCTAATCTAAGTGTCTGACTCCACCCTCTCAGGACTCAACCTGGGTGGGAGGAGTCACATCCTAATCTAAGTGTCTGACTCCACCCTCCCAGGGTTGGGGAGGCGAGTTTTGGTTGGGGGGGCAGGTTTGGGTTGGGGAGGCGGGTTTGGGTTGGGGGGGAGTTTGGGTTGGGGGGAGGGGGTTTGGGATGGGGGGGAGTTTGGGTTGGGGGGTGAGTTTGGGTTGGGGAGTCGGGTTTGGGTTGGGTGGGTGGCGAGTTTGGGAAACATTGCTCTAATGTGACTGATATAACACACACACACACACACACACACACACACACACACACACACACACACACACTTTCCCTGTCTCTCTGGGTTCTGTAGCTATGACAGGACCAGCCCCTGCCATGCAAAACAGTTACCCTGACAACCACCTGACATTCTTCCCTGTCCTGAGGCTGTTTGAGGGACGGTTTGACGAAGAGAACTAGACCTCATCCAGAATGCTGCAGCCCGTCAGGATGTTTAACCAGTTCTCCCATGTCACCCCGCTCCTCTTCTCCTCTCCTCCTCTCCTCCCCTCTCCTCTCCTCCTCTCTCATCTCCTCCTCTCCTCTCCTCCTCCTCCCTCCTCTCCTCCTCTCTTATCTCCCTCTCTCTCCTCTCCTCCTCTCTCTTCTCCTCCTCTCTCCTCTCCTTCTCTCCTCCTCCCTCCTCCTCTCATCTTCTCCTCTCCTCTCCTCCTCTCCTCTCTTCTCCTCATCTCCTCCTCTCCTCTCCTCCTCTCCTCTCTTCTCCTCATCTCCTCCTCTCCTCTCCTCCTCTCCTCTCCTCTCCTCATCTCCTCCTCTCCTCTCCTCCTCTCCTCCTCTCTCATCTCCTCCTCTCCTCTCCTCCTCTCTCATCTCCTCCTCTCCTCTCCTCCTCATCTCCTCCTCTCCTCTCCTCTCCTCCTCTCCTCATCTCCTCCTCTCCTCTCCTCTCTCCTCTCCTCCTCTCCCATCTCCTCCTCTCTCATCTCCTCCTCTCTCATCTCCTCCTCTCTCATCTCCTCCTCTCCTCTCTCATCTCCTCCTCTCTCCTCTCCTCTCCTCTCTCCTCTCCTCATCTCCTCCTCTCCTCTCCTCCTCCCTACTCTCTTCTCTGATGACCTGTGCAGGTTATCTACAACACGGCCACTTTATATTATTACCTTATCGTTACAGAAACCTCTCCTCCTCTCTCATCTCCTCTCTCATCTCCTCCTCTCCTCTCCTCATCTCCTCCTCTCCTCTCCTCCTCTCCTCCTCTCTCATCTCCTCTCTCATCTCCTCCTCTCTGACGACGACCTCCTCCTCTCTCCTCCTTTTCTCTCATCTCCCTCCCTCATCTCCTCCTCTCTCATCTCCTCCTCGCTCATCTCCTCCTCTCTCCTCTCCTCCTCTCTCATCCCCTCATCTCCTCTTCTCTCATCTCCTCTCTCATCTCCTCCTCTCTCATCTCCTCCTTTCTCATCTCCTCCTCTCATCTCCTCCTCCCCCCTCCTCTCCTCCCAGTAGGAGGTGCTGTAGATACATCATCTCTCCAGTAGGAGGTGCTGTAGATACATCATCTCTCCAGTAGGAGGTGCTGTAGATACATCATCTCTCCAGTAGGTGGTGCTGTAGATACATAATCTCTCCAGTAGGAGGTGCTGTAGATACATCATCTCTCCAGTAGGTGGTGCTGTAGATACATAATCTCTCCAGTAGGAGGTGCTGTAGATACATCATCTCTCCAGTAGGGGTGCTGTAGATACATAATCTCTCCAGTAGGAGGTGCTGTAGATACATAATCTCTCCAGTAGGAGGTGCTGTAGATACATCATCTCTCCAGTAGGGGTGCTGTAGATACATCATCTCTCCAGTAGGAGGTGCTGTAGATAGATCATCTCTCCAGTAGGAAGTGCTGTAGATAGATCATCTCTCCAGTAGGAGGTGCTGTAGATACATTATCTCTCCAGTAGGAGGTGCTGTAGATACATCAACTCTCCAGTAGGAGTATGTGTGTCACAGTGTGTGTGTGTGTGTGTTACAGTGTGTGCGAGTGTGTGTGTGTGTGTGTGTGTGTGTGGGTGTGTGTGTTACAGTGTGTGTGTGTTACAGTGTGTGTGTGTTACAGTGTGTGTGTGTGTGTGTGTTACAGTGTGTGTGAGTGTGAGTGTTACAGTGTGTGTGTGTTACAGTGTCTGTGTGTGTGTGTTACAGTGTCTGTGTGTGTGTGTTACAGTGTGTGTGAGTGTGTGTGTTACAGTGTGTGTGTGTGTGTGTTACAGTGTGTGAGTGTGTGTGTTACAGTGTGTGTGTGTGTGTTACAGTGTGTGTGTGTTACAGTGTGTGTGAGTGTGTGTGTGTGTGTGTGTGTGTGTGTTACAGTGTGTGTGTGTGTGTGTGTGTGTGTGTGTGTTACAGTGTGTGTGTGTGTGTGTTACAGTGTGTGTGTGTTACAGTGTGTGTGTGTGTTACAGTGTGTGTGTGTTACAGTGTGTGTGTGTGTGTGTGTTACAGTGTGTGTGTGTGTGTGTGTGTGTGTGTGTGTTACAGTGTGTGTGTGTTACAGTGTGTGTGAGTGTGTGTGTGTGTGTGTTACAGTGTGTGTGTGTGTTACAGTGTGTGTGTGTGTGTGTGTTACAGTGTGTGTGTGTGTGTTACAGTGTGTGTGTGTTACAGTGTGTGTGTGTTACAGTGTGTGTGTGTGTGTGTGTGTTACAGTGTGTGTGTGTTACAGTGTGTGTGTGTGTGTGTTACAGTGTGTGTGTGTGTGTGTGTTACAGTGTGTGTGTGTGTGTTACAGTGTGTGTGTGTTACAGTGTGTGTGTGTTACAGTGTGTGTGTGTGTGTGTGTGTTACAGTGTGTGTGTGTTACAGTGTGTGTGTGTGTGTGTTGGTGCCCTGTCTCTCGGAGGACAACTTGCTGCTGTCCCAGTCAGAGTTCAGACACAGAAGTTTCCGGGAGGATGTGGAACGCGTGTTGCCAGGGCAACCAGGTGAACACCACCTTCTCTGATTGCGTCGTGCAGATGGCCGGCACACCTGGCTAAGGTGGGGTTTTATAGCGCACACACACACACACACACACACACACACACACACACACACACACACACACACACACACACACACAGAGTTGAAGTCGGAAGTTTACATACACTTAGGTTGGAGTCATTAAAACTTGTTTTTCAACCACTCCACAAATGTCTTGTTAACAAACTATAGTTTTGGCAGGTCGGATAGGACATCTACTTTGTGCATGTCACAAGTCGTTTTTCCGACAATTGTTTACAGACAGATTATTTCACTTATAATTCACTGTATCACAATTCCAGTGGGTCAGAAGTTTACATACACTAAGTAGACTGTGCCTTTAAACATCTTGGAAAATTCCTGAAAATTATGTGGCTTTAGAAGCTTCTGATAGGCGAATTGACATCATTTGAGTCAATTGGAGGTGTACCTGTGGATGTATTTCAAGGCCTACCTTCAAACTCTGTGCCTCTTTGCTTAACATCATGGGAAAATCAAAAGAAATCAGCCAAGAAAATTTCTAGACCTCCACAAGTCTGGTTCATCCTTGGAAGCAATTCCAAACGCTAGCAAAGGACCTTGTGAAGATGCTGGAGGAAACAGGTACAAAAGTATCTATATCCACAGTAAAACGAGTCCTATATCGACATAACCTGAAAGGCTGCTCAGCAAGGAAGAAGCCACTGCTCCAAAACCACCATAAAAAAGCCAGACTACGGTTTGTAACTGCACATGGGGACAAAGATCGTACTTTTTGGAGAAATGTCCTCTGGTCTGATGAAACAAAAATAGAACTGTTTGGCCATAATGACCATCGTTATGTTTGGAGGTAAAAGGGGGAGGCTTGCAAGCCGAAGAACGCCATCCCAACCGTGAAGCACGGGGGTGGCAGCATCATGTTGTGGCGGTGCTTTGCTGCAGGAGGGACTGGTGCACTTCACAAAATAGATGGCATCATGAGGACGGAAAATTATGTGGATATATTGAAGCAACATTTCAAGACATCAGTCAGGAAGTTAAAGCTTGGTCTCAAATGGGTCTTCCAAATGGACAATGACCCCAAGCATACTTCCAAAGTTGTGTCAAAATGGCTTAAGGACAACAACGTCAAGGTATTGGAGTGGCCATCACAAAGCCCTGACCTCAATCCTATAGAAGATTTGTGGGCAGAACTGAAAAAGTGTGTGCGAGCAAGGAGGCCTACAAACCTGATTCAGTTACACCAGCTCTGTCAGGAGGAATGAGCCAAAACTCACCCAATTAATTGTGGGAAGCTTGTGGAAGGCTACCCGAAACGTTTGACGAAAACGAATACTGATAGAGTGGACGTAAACTTCTGACCCACTGGGAATGTGATGAAAGAAATAAAAGCTGAAATAAATCATTCTCTCTACTATTATTCTGACATTTCACATTCTTAAAATAAAGTAGTGATCCTAACTGACCTAAGACAGGGAATTCTTACTGGGATTAAATGTCAGGAATTGTGAAAAACTGAGTTTAAATGTATTTGGCTAAGGTGTATGTAAACTTCTGACTTCAACTGTATATACAAACACACACACCATCATACATAAACACACACACACATATTAATACACACACACTCAGCAGGTCGGATATGGGTCAGAGTTACTCAGCATTAAGTTAAGCCTGGGCTGCACACTGAGATCAATGCCACACACACACACAAACACACACACACACACACACACACACACACACACACACACACACACACACACACACACACACACACACACACACACACACACACACACCAGATTCTCTTTGGGGCCTCAGCATCCCCCATTGTGTCTGCTGGCAGAGAGAGGGAGGGGGGAGAGATAGAGAGGGAGGGGGGAGAGATAGAGAGGGAGGGGGGAGAGATAGAGAGGGAGGGGGGAGAGAGATAGAGAGAGAGAGAGGAAAGGGAGAGAGACAGAGAGAGAGAGAGAGAGAGAGAGAGAGACAGAGAGAGATGGAGAGAGAGAGAGACAGAGACAGAGACAGAGAGAGAGAGTGAGAGTGAGAGAGAGAGAGAGGAAAGGGAGAGAGACAGAGAGAGAGAGAGAGAGAGAGAGAGACAGAGAGAGATGGAGAGAGAGAGAGAGCGAGAGACAGGGAGAGAGAGAGAGAGAGACAGAGAGAGAGAGAGAGAGAGAGAGAGAGAGAGAGAGTGAGAGACAGAGAGAGACAGAGAGAGAGAGAGAGCGAGAGACAGGGAGAGAGAGAGAGAGACATAGAGAGAGAGAGAGAGACAGAGAGAGAGAGAGAGAGAGAGAGAGACAGATAGAGACAGAGAGAGAGAGAGAGGGAGAGAGGGAGAGAGAGGGAGGGAGGGGAGAGAGGGGTTTGTATTATATTGATAGCAACACCAGGACACAGTTCATATCTGATGTGGTTCCATTGTTGTGATGGGTGTGGTGGGTGTGAAGAGAGTAGGAGTGGAACTGTGTGTGTGTGCGCGTGCGTGCGTGTCCGCACTGTTTGTGTTTGTGTGTGTGTGCCTATTTCCGTCTGTGTTTCTCTGTGAGTGTGTGTGTTTGTCTATATCCGGGTCGGAGAGAGAGAACGACAGTCCAGTCTGAGCTGTAGTAGTTAGACTACAGTAGTAGTTAGAGGGTTAGAGTACAGTAGTAGTTAGAGAACAGTAGTAGTTAGACTACAGTAGTAGTTAGAGATCAGTAGTAGTTAGAGTACAGTAGTAGTTAGAGTACAGTAGTAGTTAGACTACAGTAGTAGATAGAGTACAGTAGTAGTTAGAGTACAGTAGTAGATCGAGTACAGTAGTAGTTAGAGTTCAGTAGTAGTTAGAGGGTTAGAGTTCAGTAGTAGTTAGAGTACAGTAGTAGTTAGAGGGTTAGAGTACAGTAGTAGTTAGAGTACAGTAGTAGATAGAGGGTTAGAGTACAGTAGTAGTTAGAGGGTTAGAGTACAGTAGTAGTTAGAGTACAGTAGTAGATAGAGGGTTAGAGTTCAGTAGTAGTTAGAGTACAGTAGTAGTTAGAGGGTTAGAGTACAGTAGTAGTTAGAGTACAGTAGTAGATAGAGGGTTAGAGTACAGTAGTAGATAGAGGGTTAGAGTACAGTAGTAGTTAGAGTACAGTAGTAGTTAGAGTACAGTAGTAGTTAGAGTACAGTAGTAGTTAGACTACTGTAGTAGTTAGAGGGTTAGAGTACAGTAGTAGTTAGAGTTCAGTAGTAGTTAGAGGGTTAGACTACAGTAGTAGTTAGAGGGTTAGAGTACAGTAGTAGTTAGAGTTCAGTAGTAGTTAGAGGGTTAGAGTACAGTAGTAGTTAGAGTACAGTAGTAGTTAGAGTACAGTAGTAGTTAGAGTACAGTAGTAGTTAGACTACAGTAGTAGTTAGAGGGTTAGAGTACAGTAGTAGTTAGAGTACAGTAGTAGTTAGAGTACAGTAGTAGTTAGACTACAGTAGTAGTTAGAGGGTTAGAGTACAGTAGTAGTTAGAGTTCAGTAGTAGTTAGAGGGTTAGACTACAGTAGTAGTTAGAGGGTTAGAGTACAGTAGTAGTTAGAGTTCAGTAGTAGTTAGAGGGTTAGAGTACAGTAGTAGTTAGAGGGTTAGAGTACAGTAGTAGTTAGAGTACAGTAGTAGTTAGACTACAGTAGTAGTTAGAGGGTTAGAGTTCAGTTGTAGTTAGAGTACAGTAGTAGTTAGACTACAGTAGTAGTTAGAGTACAGTAGTAGATAGAGGGTTAGAGTACAGTAGTAGTTAGAGTACAGTAGTAGTTAGAGTTCAGTAGTAGTTAGAGTCCAGTAGTAGATAGAGTACAGTAGTAGTTAGAGTTCAGTAGTAGTTAGAGTACAGTAGTAGATAGAGTACAGTAGTAGTTAGAGTTCAGTAGTAGATAGAGTACAGTAGTAGTTAGAGGGTTAGAGTACAGTAGTAGTTAGAGTACAGTAGTATTTAGAGGGTTAGAGTACAGTAGTAGTTAGAGTACAGTAGTAGTTAGAGGGTTAGAGTACAGTAGTAGTTAGAGGGTTAGAGTACAGTAGTAGTTAGAGTTCAGTAGTAGTTAGAGGGGTAGAGTACAGTAGTAGTTAGAGTACAGTAGTAGTTAGAGTACAGTAGTAGTTAGAGTACAGTAGTAGTTAGACTACAGTAGTAGTTAGAGGGTTAGAGTACAGTAGTAGTTAGAGGGTTAGAGTACAGTAGTAGTTAGAGTTCAGTAGTAGTTAGAGGGTTAGAGTACAGTAGTAGTTAGAGGGTTAGAGTACAGTAGTAGTTAGAGTACAGTAGTAGTTAGAGTACAGTAGTAGTTAGACTACAGTAGTAGTTAGAGGGTTAGAGTACAGTAGTAGTTAGAGTACAGTAGTAGATAGAGTACAGTAGTAGTTAGAGTTCAGTAGTAGTTAGAGTACAGTAGTAGATAGAGTACAGTAGTAGTTAGAGTTCAGTAGTAGATAGAGTACAGTAGTAGTTAGAGGGTTAGAGTACAGTAGTAGTTAGAGGGTTAGAGTACAGTAGTAGTTAGAGTTCAGTAGTAGTTAGAGGGGTAGAGTACAGTAGTAGTTAGAGTACAGTAGTAGTTAGAGTACAGTAGTAGTTAGAGTACAGTAGTAGTTAGAGTACAGTAGTAGTTAGAGGGTTAGAGTACAGTAGTAGTTAGAGGGTTAGAGTACAGTAGTAGTTAGAGTTCAGTAGTAGTTAGAGGGTTAGAGTACAGTAGTAGTTAGAGGGTTAGAGTACAGTAGTAGTTAGAGTACAGTAGTAGTTAGAGTACAGTAGTAGTTAGACTACAGTAGTAGTTAGAGGGTTAGAGTACAGTAGTAGTTAGAGTACAGTAGTAGATAGAGTACAGTAGTAGTTAGAGTTCAGTAGTAGTTAGACTACAGTAGTAGTTAGAGGGTTAGAGTTCAGTAGTAGTTAGAGTACAGTAGTAGATAGAGTACAGTAGTAGTTAGAGTTCAGTAGTAGTTAGAGTACAGTAGTAGATAGAGTACAGTAGTAGTTAGAGTTCAGTAGTAGATAGAGTACAGTAGTAGTTAGAGGGTTAGAGTACAGTAGTAGTTAGAGTACAGTAGTATTTAGAGGGTTAGAGTACAGTAGTAGTTAGAGTACAGTAGTAGTTAGAGGGTTAGAGTACAGTAGTAGTTAGAGGGTTAGAGTACAGTAGTAGATAGAGTACAGTAGTAGTTAGAGGGTTAGAGTACAGTAGTAGTTAGAGGGTTAGAGTACAGTAGTAGTTAGAGGGTTAGAGTACAGTAGTAGTTAGAGGGTTAGAGTACAGTAGTAGTTAGAGTACAGTAGTAGTTAGAGGGTTAGAGTACAGTAGTAGTTAGAGGGTTAGAGTACAGTAGTAGTTAGAGTACAGTAGTATTTAGAGGGTTAGAGTACAGTAGTAGTTAGAGTACAGTAGTAGTTAGAGGGTTAGAGTACAGTAGTAGTTAGAGAGTTAGAGTACAGTAGTAGTTAGAGGGTTAGAGTACAGTAGTAGAGGGTCAAAGATCACCCCCCCCCCCCCCCAGACATGTTACAGCTACTGAGGGTCAAAGTGCTGGTGATATACCCCTCTATCTATATCTCTCTGGTGATATACCCCTCTATCTATATCTCTCTGGTGATATACCCCTCTATCTATATCTCTCTGGTGATATACCCCTCTATCTATATCTCTCTGGAGATATACCCCTCTATCTATATCTCTCTGGTGATATACCCCTCTATCTACATCTCTGGCGATATACCCCTCTATCTATATCTCTCTGGTTATATACCCCTCTATCTATATCTCTCTGGTGATATACCCCTCTATCTATATCTCTGGTGATATACCCCTCTATCTATATCTCTCTGGCGATATACCCCTCTATCTATATCTCTCTGGTGATATACCCCTCTATCTATATCTCTGGTGATATACCCCTCTATCTATATCTCTGGTGATATACCCCTCTATCTATATCTCTCTGGCGATATACCCCTCTATCTATATCTCTCTGGTGATATACCCCTCTATCTATATCTCTCTGGTGATATACCCCTCTATCTATATCTCTCTGGTGATATACCCCTCTATCTATATCTCTGGTGATATACCCCTCTATCTATATCTCTTGTGATATACCCTTCTATCTATATCTCTCTGGTGATATACCCCTCTATCTATATCTCTGGTGATATACCCCTATATCTATATCTCTCTGGTGATATACCCCTCTATCTACATCTCTGGCGATATACCCCTCTATCTATATCTCTCTGGTGATATACCCCTCTATCTACATCTCTGGCGATATACCCCTCTATCTATATCTCTCTGGCGATATACCCCTCTATCTATATCTCTCTGGTGATATACCCCTCTATCTATATCTCTGGTGATATACCCCTCTATCTATATCTCTGGTGATATACCCCTCTATCTATATCTCTGGTGATATACCCCTCTATCTATATCTCTGGTGATATACCCCTCTATCTATATCTCTCTGGTGATATACCTCTCTATCTACATCTCTGGCGATATACCCCTCTATCTATATCTCTGGTGATATACCCCTCTATCTATATCTCTCTGGTGATATACCCCTCTATCTATATATCTCTGGTGATACACCCCTCTATCTATATCTCTGGTGATATACCCCTCTATCTATATCTCTCTGGTGATATACCCCTCTATCTATATCTCTCTGGTGATATACCCCTCTATCTATATCTCTGGTGATATACCCCTCTATCTATATCTCTCTGGTGATATACCCCTCTATCTATATCTATCTGGTGATATACCCCTCTATCTATATATCTGGTGATATACCCCTCTATCTATATCTCTGGTGATATACCCTTCTATCTATATCTCTCTGGTGATATACCCCTCTATCTATATCTCTGGTGATATACCCCTATATCTATATCTCTGGTGATCTACCCCTCTATCTATATCTCTGGTGATATACCCCTCTATCTATATCTCTCTGGTGATATACCCCTATATCTATATCTCTCTGGTGATATACCCCTCTATCTATATCTCTGGTGATATACCCCTCTATCTATATCTCTCTGATGATATACCCCTCTATCTATATCTCTCTGGTGATATACCCCTCTATCTATATCTCTGGTGATATACCCCTCTATCTATATCTCTCTGGTGATAAACCCCTCTATCTATATCTCTGGTGATATACCCCTCTATCTATATCTCTGGTGATATACCCCTCTATCTATATCTCTCTGGTGATATACCCCTCTATCTATATCTATCTGGTGATATACCCCTCTATCTATATATCTGGTGATATACCCCTCTATCTATATCTCTGGTGATATACCCTTCTATCTATATCTCTCTGGTGATATACCCCTCTATCTATATCTCTGGTGATATACCCCTATATCTATATCTCTGGTGATATACCCCTCTATCTATATCTCTGGTGATATACCCCTCTATCTATATCTCTCTGGTGATATACCCCTATATCTATATCTCTCTGGTGATATACCCCTCTATCTATATCTCTGGTGATATACCCCTCTATCTATATCTCTCTGGTGATATACCCCTCTATCTATATCTCTCTGGTGATATACCCCTCTATCTATATCTCTGGTGATATACCCCTCTATCTATATCTCTCTGGTGATAAACCCCTCTATCTATATCTCTGGTGATATACCCCTCTATCTATATCTCTGGTGATATACCCCTCTATCTATATCTCTCTGGTGATATACCCCTCTATCTATATCTCTCTGGTGATATACCCCTCTATCTATATATCTCTGGTGATATACCCCTCTACCTATATATCTCTGGTGATATACCCCTCTATCTATATCTCTCTGGTGATATACCCCTCTATCTATATCTCTCTGGTGATATACCCCTCTATCTATATATCTCTGGTGATATACCCCTCTACCTATATATCTCTGGTGATATACCCCTCTATCTATATCTCTCTGGTGATATACCCCTCTATCTATATCTCTGGTGATATACCTCTCTATCTACATCTCTGGTGATATACCCCTCTATCTATATCTCTCTGGTGATATACCCCTCTATCTATATCTCTCTGGTGATATACCCCTCTATCTATATCTCTCTGGTGATATACCCCTCTATCTATATCTCTGGTGATATACCCCTATATCTATATCTCTGGTGATATACCCCTATATCTATATCTCTGGTGATATACCCCTCTATCTATATCTCTCTGGTGATATACCCCTCTATCTATATCTCTGGTGATATACCTCTCTATCTACATCTCTGGTGATATACCCCTCTATCTATATCTCTCTGGTGATATACCCCTCTATCTATATCTCTCTGGTGATATACCCCTCTATCTATATCTCTCTGGTGATATACCCCTCTATCTATATCTCTCTGGTGATATACCCCTCTATCTACATCTCTGGCGATATACCCCTCTATCTATATCTCTCTGGTTATATACCCCTCTATCTATATCTCTCTGGTGATATACCCCTCTATCTATATCTCTGGTGATATACCCCTCTATCTATATCTCTCTGGCGATATACCCCTCTATCTATATCTCTCTGGTGATATACCCCTCTATCTATATCTCTGGTGATATACCCCTCTATCTATATCTCTGGTGATATACCCCTCTATCTATATCTCTCTGGCGATATACCCCTCTATCTATATCTCTCTGGTGATATACCCCTCTATCTATATCTCTCTGGTGATATACCCCTCTATCTATATCTCTGGTGATATACCCCTCTATCTATATCTCTGGTGATATACCCTTCTATCTATATCTCTCTGGTGATATACCCCTCTATCTATATCTCTGGTGATATACCCCTATATCTATATCTCTCTGGTGATATACCCCTCTATCTACATCTCTGGCGATATACCCCTCTATCTATATCTCTCTGGTGATATACCCCTCTATCTACATCTCTGGCGATATACCCCTCTATCTATATCTCTCTGGCGATATACCCCTCTATCTATATCTCTCTGGTGATATACCCCTCTATCTATATATCTCTGGTGATACACCCCTCTATCTATATCTCTGGTGATATACCCCTCTATCTATATCTCTCTGGTGATATACCCCTCTATCTATATCTCTCTGGTGATATACCCCTCTATCTATATCTCTGGTGATATACCCCTCTATCTATATCTCTCTGGTGATATACCCCTCTATCTATATCTATCTGGTGATATACCCCTCTATCTATATATCTGGTGATATACCCCTCTATCTATATCTCTGGTGATATACCCTTATATCTATATCTCTCTGGTGATATACCCCTCTATCTATATCTCTGGTGATATACCCCTATATCTATATCTCTGGTGATATACCCCTCTATCTATATCTCTGGTGATATACCCCTCTATCTATATCTCTCTGGTGATATACCCCTATATCTATATCTCTCTGGTGATATACCCCTCTATCAATATCTCTGGTGATATACCCCTCTATCTATATCTCTCTGGTGATATACCCCTCTATCTATATCTCTCTGGTGATATACCCCTATATCTATATCTCTGGTGATATACCCCTCTATCTATATCTCTCTGGTGATAAAACCCTCTATCTATATCTCTGGTGATATACCCCTCTATCTATATCTCTGGTGATATACCCCTCTATCTATATCTCTCTGGTGATATACCCCTCTATCTATATCTCTCTGGTGATATACCCCTCTATCTATATATCTCTGGTGATATACCCCTCTACCTATATATCTCTGGTGATATACCCCTCTATCTATATCTCTCTGGTGATATACCCCTCTATCTATATCTCTCTGGTGATATACCCCTCTATCTATATATCTCTGGTGATATACCCCTCTACCTATATATCTCTGGTGATATACCCCTCTATCTATATCTCTCTGGTGATATACCCCTCTATCTATATCTCTGGTGATATACCTCTCTATCTACATCTCTGGTGATATACCCCTCTATCTATATCTCTCTGGTGATATACCCCTCTATCTATATCTCTCTGGTGATATACCCCTCTATCTATATCTCTCTGGTGATATACCCCTCTATCTATATCTCTGGTGATATACCCCTCTATCTATATCTCTGGTGATATACCCCTCTATCTATATCTCTGGTGATATACCCCTCTATCTATATCTCTGGTGATATACCCCTCTATCTATATCTCTCTGGTGATATACCCCTCTATCTATATCTCTCTGGCGATATACCCCTCTATCTATATCTCTGGTGATATACCCCTATATCTATATCTCTCTGGTGATATACCCCTCTATCTATATCTCTGGTGATATACCCCTATATCTATATCTCTCTGGTGATATACCCCTCTATCTATATCTCTGGTGATATACCCCTCTATCTATATCTCTCTGGTGATATACCCCTATATCTATATCTCTCTGGTGATATACCCCTCTATCTATATCTCTGGTGATATACCCCTCTATCTATATCTCTCTGGTGATATACCCCTATATCTATATCTCTCTGGTGATATACCCCTCTATCTATATCTCGCTGGCGATATACCCCTCTATCTATATCTCTCTGGTGATATACCCCTCTATCTATATCTCTCTGGTGATATACCCCTCTATCTATATCTCTGGTGATATACCCCTCTATCTATATCTCTCTGGTGATATACCCCTCTATCTATATCTCTCTGGCGATATACCCCTCTATCTATATCTCTGGTGATATACCCCTATATCTATATCTCTCTGGTGATATACCCCTCTATCTATATCTCTGGTGATATACCCCTATATCTATATCTCTCTGGTGATATACCCCTCTATCTATATCTCTGGTGATATACCCCTCTATCTATATCTCTCTGGTGATATACCCCTATATCTATATCTCTCTGGCGATATACCCCTCTATCTATATCTCTCTGGTGATATACCCCTCTATCTATATCTCTCTGGTGATATACCCCTCTATCTATATCTCTCTGGTGATATACCCCTCTATCTATATCTCTCTGGTGATATACCCCTCTATCTATATCTCTCTGGTGATATACCCCTCTATCTATATCTCTCTGGTGATATACCCCTCTATCTATATCTCTCTGGTGATATACCCCTCTATCTATATCTCTGGTGATATACCCCTCTATCTATATCTCTCTGGTGATATACCCCTATATCTATATCTCTCTGGCGATATACCCCTCTATCTATATCTCTCTGGTGATATACCCCTCTATCTATATCTCTCTGGTGATATACCCCTCTATCTATATCTCTCTGGTGATATACCCCTCTATCTATATCTCTGGTGATATACCCCTCTATCTATATCTCTCTGGTGATATACCCCTCTATCTATATCTCTCTGGTGATATACCCCTCTATCTATATCTCTCTGGTGATATACCCCTCTATCTATATCTCTCTGGTGATATACCCCTCTATCTATATCTCTCTGGTGATATACCCCTCTATCTATATCTCTGGTGATATACCCCTCTATCTATATCTCTGGTGATATACCCCTCTATCTATATATCTCTGGTGATATACCCCTCTATCTATATCTCTGGTGATATACCCCTCTATCTATATATCTCTGGTGATATACCCCTCTATCTATATCTCTCTGGTGATATACCCCTCTATCTATATCTCTGGTGATATACCCCTCTATCTATATATCTCTGGTGATATACCCCTCTATCTATATCTCTGGTGATATACCCCTCTATCTATATCTCTCTGGTGATATACCCCTCTATCTATATCTCTGGTGATATACCCCTCTATCTATATCTCTGGTGATATACCCCTCTATCTATATCTCTCTGGTGATATACCCCTCTATCTATATCTCTCTGGTGATATACCCCTCTATCTATATCTCTCTGGTGATATACCCCTCTATCTATATCTCTCTGGTGATATACCCCTCTATCTATATCTCTCTGGTGATATACCCCTCTATCTATATCTCTCTGGTGATATACCCCTCTATCTATATCTCTGGTGATATACCCCTCTATCTATATCTCTCTGGTGATATACCCCTCTATCTATATCTCTGGTGATATACCCCTCTATCTATATCTCTGGTGATATACCCCTCTATCTACATCTCTCTGGTGATATACCCCTCTATCTATATCTCTCTGGTGATATACCCCTCTATCTATATCTCTGGTGATATACCCCTCTATCTATATCTCTGGTGATATACCCCTCTATCTATATCTCTGGTGATATACCCCTCTATCTATATCTCTGGTGATATACCCCTCTATCTATATCTCTCTGGTGATATACCCCTCTATCTATATCTCTCTGGTGATATACCCCTCTATCTATATCTCTCTGGTGATATACCCCTCTATCTATATATCTCTGGTGATATACCCCTCTATCTATATCTCTCTGGTGATATACCCCTCTATCTATATCTCTGGTGATATACCCCTCTATCTATATCTCTCTGGTGATATACCCCTCTATCTATATCTCTGGTGATATACCCCTCTATCTATATCTCTCTGGTGATATACCCCTCTATCTATATCTCTGGTGATATACCCCTCTATCTATATCTCTCTGGTGATATACCCCTCTATCTATATCTCTCTGGTGATATACCCCTCTATCTATATCTCTCTGGTGATATACCCCTCTATCTATATCTCTCTGGTGATATACTCCTCTATCTATATCTCTCTGGTGATATACCCCTCTATCTATATCTCTGGTGATATACCCCTCTATCTATATCTCTCTGGTGATATACCCCTCTATCTATATCTCTCTGGTGATATACCCCTCTATCTATATCTCTCTGGTATATACCCCTCTATCTATATCTCTGGTGATATACCCCTCTATCTATATCTCTCTGGTGATATACCCCTCTATCTATATCTCTCTGGTGATATACCCCTCTATCTATATCTCTCTGGTGATATACCCCTCTATCTATATCTCTCTGGTGATATACCCCTCTATCTATATCTCTCTGGTGATATACCCCTCTATCTATATCTCTGGTGATATACCCCTCTATCTATATCTCTGGTGATATACCCCTCTATCTATATCTCTGGTGATATACCCCTCTATCTATATCTCTGGTGATATACCCCTCTATCTATATCTCTCTGGTGATATACCCCTCTATCTATATCTCTGGTGATATACCCCTCTATCTATATCTCTGGTGATATACCCCTCTATCTATATCTCTGGTGATATACCCCTCTATCTATATCTCTGGTGATATACCCCTCTATCTATATCTCTCTGGTGATATACCCCTCTATCTATATCTCTGGTGATATACCCCTCTATCTATATCTCTACCTGAATGAGAATTAAGAACAAAGTTCACAACAATTAACTGCTTTGAGCCTCAACCTCGTTACTATTATAACACTGGGCTGTGAGGATGGATTGGTAGAGAGAGAGATAGAGAGAGAGAGGGGTTCAGAGAGAGGAGTTGGGAGAGAGAGCGATAGAGAGGAGATGGGAGAGAGAGAGCGATAGAGAGAGGGGTTCGGAGAGAGAGAGAGAGAGAGAGAGAGAGAGAGAGAGAGAGAGAGCGATAGAGAGAGGGGTTCGGAGAGAGGAGTTGGGAGAGAGAGCGGTAGAGAGGGGATGGGAGAGAGCGATAGAGAGAGGGGTTCGGATAGAGAGAGAGAGAGAGAGAAAGAGAGAGAGAGAGAGAGAGAGAGAGAGAGAGAGAGGCTTTAAGAGAAATAGAGAGAGAGAGGCTTTAAGAGAAATAGAGAGAGAGAAACCAAAGCACCGGAACGATTTTGATAGCATTGCAAATGACCTACACCCCCCCCCCCACCCCCCCACACACACACCCAAATTAAACAAATAAAAAACTGAAAATGCAAACTGTATGGAAAGCTGAAGGAACTACAGACTTTATACTACAGAGTTTATAGCAGGGGAGGGGGAGGAGGGGGACACATGGAGGGGGGAGGAGGGAGACACATGGAGGGGGAGGAGGGAGACACATGGAGGGGGGAGGAGGGAGACACAGGGAGGGGGAGGAGGGAGACACAGGGAGGGGGGAAGAGGGAGACACAGGGAGGGGGAGGAGGGAGACACAGGGAGGGGGAGGAGGGAGGTATAGATGGTACAGCAGGAAGGTATAGATGGTACAGCAGGGAGGTATAGATGGTACAGCAGGGAGGGAGGTATAGATGGTACAGCAGGAAGGTATAGATGGTACAGCAGGGAGGTATGGATGGTACAGCAGGGAGGTATAGATGGTACAGCAGGGAGGTATAGATGGTACAGCAGGGAGGTATAGAAGGTACAGCTGGGAGGGAGGTTTAGATGGTACAGCAGGGAGGTATAGATGGTACAGCAGGGAGGGAGGTATAGATGCTACAGCAGGGATGGGGTATAGATGGTACAGCAGGGCGGGGGGTATAGATGGTACAGCAGGGAGGTATAGATGGTACAGCAGGGAGGTATAGATGGTACAGCAGGGAGGTAGGTATAGATGGTACAGCAGGGAGGTATAAATGGTACAGCAGGGAGGTATAGATGGTACAGCAGGGAGGGAGGTATAGATGCTACAGCAGGGATGGGGGTATAGATGGTACAGCAGGGAGGGAGGTATAGATGGTACAGCAGGGAGGGAGGTATAGATGGTACAGCAGGGAGGTATAGATGGTACAGCAGGGAGGTAGGTATAGATGGTACAGCAGGGAGGTATAGATGGTACAGCAGGGAGGTATAGATGGTACAGCAGGGAGGGAGGTATAGATGGTACAGCAGGGAGGGAGGTATAGATGGTACAGCAGGGAGGGAGGTATAGATGGTACAGCAGGGAGGGAGGTATAGATGGTACAGCAGGGAGGTAGGTATAGATGGTACAGCAGGGAGGTATAGATGGTACAGCAGGGAGGTATAGATGGTACAGCAGGGAGGGAGGTATAGATGGTACAGCAGGGAGGGAGGTATAGATGGTACAGCAGGGAGGTATAGATGGTACAGCAGGGAGGTATAGATGGTACAGCAGGGAGGTAGAGATGGTACAGCAGGGAGGTATAGATGGTACAGCAGGGAGGTATAGATGGTACAGCAGGGAGGTATAGATGGTACAGCAGGGAGGGAGGTATAGATGGTACAGCAGGGAGGGAGGTATAGATGGTACAGCGGGGAGGTATAGATGGTACAGCAGGGAGGGAGGTATAGATGGTACAGCAGGGAGGGAGGTATAGATGGTACAGCAGGGAGGTAGGTATAGATGGTACAGCAGGGAGGTATAGATGGTACAGCAGAGAGGTATAGATGGTACAGCAGGGAGGTATAGATGGTACAGCAGGGAGGGAGGTATAGATGGTACAGCAGGGAGGGAGGTATAGATGGTACAACAGGGAGGGAGGTATAGATGGTACAGCAGGGAGGTATAGATGGTACAGAAGGAGGTAGAGATGGTACAGCAGGGAGGTATAGATGGTACAGCAGGGAGGTAGAGATGGTACAGCAGGGAGGTATAGATGGTACAGCAGGGAGTGATAGATGGTACATCAGGGAGGTATAGATTGTACAGCAGGGAGGGAGGTATAGATGGTACAGCAGGGAGGGAGGTATAGATTGTACAGCAGGGAGGTAGAGATGATACAGCAGGGAGGGAGGTATAGATGGTACAGCAGGGAGGTATAGATGGTACAGCAGGGAGGTATAGATGGTACAGCAGGGAAGTAGAGATGGTACAGCAGGGAAATATAGATGGTACAGCAGGGAGGTATAGATGGTACATCAGGGAGGTATAGATGGTACATCAGGGAGGTATAGATGGTACATCAGGGAGGTATAGATGGTACAGCAGGGAGGTATAGATGGTACAGCAGGGAGGTATAGATGGTACAACAGGGAGGTATAGATGGTACATCAGGGAGGTATAGATGGTACAGCAGGGAGGTATAGATGGTACAGCAGGGAGGTATAGATGGTACAGCAGGGAGGGAGGTATAGATGGTACAGCAGGGAGGTATAGATGGTACAGCAGGGAGGGAGGTATAGATGGTACAGCAGGGAGGGAGGTATAGATGGTACAGCAGGGAGGTAGGTATAGATGGTACAGCAGGGAGGTATAGATGGTACAGCAGGGAGGTATAGATGGTACAGCAGGGAGGGAGGTATAGATGGTACAGCAGGGAGGGAGGTATAGATAGTACAGCAGGGAGGTATAGATGGTACAGCAGGGAGGTAGAGATGGTACAGCAGGGAGGTATAGATGGTACAGCAGGGAGGGAGGTATAGATGGTACAGCGGGGAGGTATAGATGGTACAGCAGGGAGGGAGGTATAGATGGTACAACAGGGAGGGAGGTATAGATGGTACAGCAGGGAGGTATAGATGGTACAGAAGGGAGGTAGAGATGGTACAGCAGGGAGGTATAGATGGTACAGCAGGGAGGTAGAGATGGTACAGCAGGGAGGTATAGATGGTACAGCAGGGAGGGAGGTATAGATGGTACAGCAGGGTGGGAGGTATAGATGGTACAGCAGGGAGTGATAGATGGTACATCAGGGAGGTATAGATTGTACAGCAGGGAGGGAGGTATAGATGGTACAGCAGGGAGGGAGGTATAGATTGTACAGCAGGGAGGTAGAGATGATACAGCAGGGAGGGAGGTATAGATGGTACAGCAGGGAGGTATAGATGGTACAGCAGGGAGGTATAGATGGTACAGCAGGGAGGTAGAGATGGTACAGCAGGGAAATATAGATGGTACAGCAGGGAGGTATAGATGGTACAACAGGGAGGTATAGATGGTACATCAGGGAGGTATAGATGGTACATCAGGGAGGTATAGATGGTACAGCAGGGAGGTATAGATGGTACAGCAGGGAGGGAGGTATAGATGGTACAACAGGGAGGTATAGATGGTACATCAGGGAGGTATAGATGGTACAGCAGGGAGGTATAGATGGTACAGCAGGGAGGTATAGATGCTACAGCAGGGAGGTATAGATGGTACAGCAGGGAGGTATAGATGGTACAGCAGGGAGGTATAGATGCTACAGCAGGGATGGGGGTATAGATGGTACAGCAGGGTGGGAGGTATAGATGGTACAGCAGGGAGGTATAGATGGTACAGCAGGGAGGTATAGATGGTACAGCAGGGAGGGAGGTATAGATGGTACAGCAGGGAGGTATAGATGGTACAGCAGGGAGGTATAGATGGTACAACAGGGAGGTATAGATGGTACATCAGGGAGGTATAGATGGTACATCAGGGAGGTATAGATGGTACAGCAGGGAGGTATAGATGGTACAGCAGGGAGGGAGGTATAGATGGTACAACAGGGAGGTATAGATGGTACATCAGGGAGGTATAGATGGTACAGCAGGGAGGTATAGATGGTACAGCAGGGAGGTATAGATGCTACAGCAGGGAGGTATAGATGGTACAGCAGGGAGGTATAGATGGTACAGCAGGGAGGTATAGATGCTACAGCAGGGATGGGGGTATAGATGGTACAGCAGGGTGGGAGGTATAGATGGTACAGCAGGGAGGGAGGTATAGATGGTACAGCAGGGAGGGAGGTATAGATGGTACAGCAGCAGGGAGGTATAGATGGTACAGCAGGGAAGTCTCTCTCTGTCTCTCTCCTCTTTCTCTGTCACTTTCTTTCCTCTCTCTCTCTGTCTCTCTCCTCTCTCTCTGTCACTTTCTTTCCTCTCTCTCTCTCACTTTCCTCTCTCGCTGTCTCTCTCTCTCTCTCTCTGACCCAGAAGTTGCAGACAGACTCAGCGGCCAAACTCCCCTCAGGAGGCCGGACAGAGCCAGACACACACATATAGAAGAGGAAGGCGTGTGTGTGAGAAGGGGAGAGGTGAGAGGGTTCGAAAGTTAGAGGAGGGAGGGAAGAGATGAGAGGGCTGAAGAGAGGAGAGGAGGAGAATTAGGGAGAGTGGGGGGAGAGAAAGGAGGGGAAAGAGATGAGAGGAGAGGGGGGAGAGGAAGGGGAGAGGAAGGGGAGAGGAAGGGGAGAGAGGAAAGGAGGAGAGACTAGAGGGTGACAAACGAGGAGGGGAAGTGGTGGAGTTTCTTGGTGTCCACATCACTAAGAATCTATCAAGGTCCGTACACACCAACACAGTTGACGATGCCTCTTCCCCCTTAGGAGGCTAAAAAAAAATTGTCACGGGCCCTCAGATCCTCAAGTAGTTCTACAGCTGCACCATCGAGAGCATCTTGGCTGGTTGCATCACCGCCTGGCATGACAACTGCTTGGCCTCCGACCACAAGGCACTACAGCCCAGTACGAGCCCAGTACATCATCAAGCTTCCAGACATCCAGGACCTCTATACCAGGCGGTGTCAGAGGAAGGTGCATAAATTGTCAAAGACTCCAGACACCCAAGTCATAGAATGTTCTCTCTGCTACCGCAAAGCAATGTTTTAGTTGCCTGTGTCTTGTACTTATTCTATTTAACTTCATGTTCATTTTGTTGTTTTGTAAGTTTGTTGAAGTGTTCTTCGTTTCATTAAATAAGAAGATGTATTCACATCACGCTGCGCCTCGATCTCATCCATATAACAAACGTGACAGTTGTTTTACCAAGAATGAAGTGATAAATAACATTTGATTTGATTTACTAGAGGGGAAAGCACTAGCCGAGCCAAGAAACCCTTCCAGGTCTGAGATGAAGAGGGAGAGAGAGAGAGACAGAGAGAGAGACACACAGAGAGAGACAGAGAGAGAGACAGAGAGAGAGACAGAGAGAGAAAGAGAGAGAGACAGAGAGAGAGAGAGAGAGAGACAGAGAGAGAGACACACAGAGAGAGACAGAGAGAGAGACAGAGAGAGAAAGAGAGACAGAGAGACAGAGAGACAAAGAGACAAAGAGAGAGAGAGAGAGAGAGCGAGAGAGAGAGAGAGAGATGGTCAAGGTGAAAGTTCAGACGAAAAGTCATATTACAGTTTGTAGAAACATGTCAATCTATGTATAGAATCAATCTTTAGGATGTTTTTATCGTAAATCTTCAATAATGTTCCAACCGGAGAATTCCTTTGTCTGTAGAAAATGCAATGGAACGCAAGCTAACTCTCACGTGAACCCGAGTGACCAGCTCATGCTACTCTGGCAGACCTCTGACTCATTCAGCTCCCATTCCCCCCCATCTTTCACAGTAGAAGCATCAAACAAGGTTCTAAAGACTGTTGACATCTAGTGGAAGCCTCAGGAAGTGCATAATGACCCCATAGATACTGTATATTCGATAGGCAATGAGTTGAAAAACTACAAACCCCAGATTTACCACTTCCTGGTTGGACTTCTTCTCTGGTTTTTGAGTTCTGTTATACACACAGACATCAAACAGTTCTAGAAACTTCAGAGTGTCTACTAATCTACTAATAATATGCATATATTAGCAACTGGGCCAGGCAGTTTACTCTGGGCACCTTATTCATCCAAACTACTCAATAGTAGCTACCCCCCAGCCAGAACAAGTTTTAAACTAGATAAGTCAGTTAAGAACAAATTGTTATTTTACAATGACGGCCTTCCAACCCGGGCCAAATCCTGCCCTAACCCGGACGACGCTGGGCCAATGACGGCCTTCCAACCCGGGCCAAATCCTGCCCTAACCCGGACGACGCTGGGCCAATGACGGCCTTCCAACCCGGGCCAAATCCTGCCCTAACCCGGACGACGCTGGGCCAATTGTACGCCACCCTGTTGGACTCCCAATCACGGCCGGTTGTAATACAACCCGTCTGTAGAGGGTCTGTAGTGACGCCTCAGAGACCACTGCACCACTCCAGACCTTTTATTTTACTCTTTTTCAATTCAACTCAATTAAATTAAATTAAATTCAACTCAATTTCAATTCAATTCAACTCAATTAAATTAAATTAAACTCAATTCAATTCAAAAGGGTCTTTATTGGAACATATGTTAACATTGTTTACTCTGTTTACGTTGCCAAAGCAAGTGAAATAGACAATAAACCAAAGTGAAATAAACAATATAAATTAACAGTAAACATTACACTCATAAAGTGTTGTAACGATGTACAAATAGTTAAAGTACACAAGGGAAAATAAATCACCATAAATATGAGTTATATTTACAATGGTGTTTGTTCTTCACTGGTTGCCCTTTTCTTGTGGCAACAGGTCACAAATCTTGCTGCTGTGATGGCACACTGTGGAATTTCACCCAGTAGATATGGGAGTTTATCAAAATTGGGTTTGTTTTGTTGCACATAGCCTGTCTTCTCCTGAGATCCATGTCTGCCTACGGCGGCCTTTCTCAATAGCAAGGCTATGCTCACTGAGTCTGTACATAGTCAAAGTTTTCCTTAAGTTTGGGTCAGTCACAGTGGTCAGGTATTCTGCCACTGTGTACTCTCTGTTTAGGGTCAATCACAGTGGTCAGGTATTCTGCCACTGTGTACTCTCTGTTTAGGGTCAGTCACAGAGTGGTCAGGTATTCTGCCACTGTGTACTCTCTGTTTAGGGTCAGTCACAGTGGTCAGGTATTCTGCCGCTGTGTACTCTCTGTTTAGGGCCAAATAGCATTCTAGTTTGCTCTGTTTTTTTGTTAATTCTTTTCAATGTGTCAAGTAATTATCTTTTTGTTTTCTCATGATTTGGTTGGGTCTAATTGTGCTGCTGTCCTGGGGCTCTGTGGGGTGTGTTTGTGTTTGTGAACACTCTGTGTTCTCTGTGGGGTGTGTTTGTGTTTGTGAACACTCTGTGTTCTCTCTCTCTCTCCGTGCTCCTCCCGACAACACAGGACAGAATTTACAGACCACACCCAACCACAGAGTCCGGCGCGTACACGACACAGTAGCCGGGGTCGCGCACCGCTACCTCTCTTAATACTACGACCAAGCCAACCTACAGTCACGTTTCTACTACATCTCTCTCTCCAGCGCGACGTCTGAGCTCTGCTGCCCCGTTCTACAGTTCATTTGGTGAGTAGCTCGCTACTTCATTTATTACAGGTTACAACTCTTCATAATAAATGATGTTCATTTTGTTAAAAAACTAAATCGGATAATTGTCTTGAACTTTTCCTGTTTGAGTGGGGAAATGATTGATTAGCCCTTTTTCTATGGCGTGGTAGGTTTGAAATAATGTACTGGATGGTGTGGCAGGAGTGTGTAACTTTTACTGAAGTTAGTAATTTAATTTCCACTGAGTTGAACTTTTGGTTCCTGCCAATGAAAGGGGCGTCGTCTGTCTAGGAGTTTGTCTCCCTGCGCAACGAAAGGATGTAGTTTCCTTCGTGTTCTGTAATCCAGTCCAGTGGTGGGTTTATATTGTATTTGTGTGCGGAGTCAACTAGTGTGTGTGTGTGTGTGTGTGTGTGTGTGTGTGTGAGGAGCCAGTTTCCTACAGCAGGAAAATAATCCTGCGGCAACAGGAAATGTGGATTATAATTAATTAACTTTTTTTTTTCAGAAGTTGATTTAAAAAAAAATCGTAATTGGGAAAAACAAATCGGACATTTTTAAAGTAGAAATTACAAACTTCAGAAGCCTTTTTTTAAACCTCAAATACACGACAAGTTTTAAAACGCATTGCAGGAAAGTTCTCCTACAACAGGGTGCTCCAACTCCGTGGTTTCCAAACTGTTTCCCGTGGGGCACAAACTGTTCATAACCCTTTTTTTGTGGTTGGAGATCATTTTTGCCGTTTTCTTTCCCCCCCAACAGTCTGGAGGAAAACTGATAACGCAGTCAGCAGCCCTCTCTGTTTAACTTTAATCAATGATGTGTATGAAGCCTGGATATTTGACAAGTGGCGCTGTATTGACACCACTGAGCCTCCATCTTGGCTCTCCCTCCACAAATGTAAATAATATTCTGGAATCTATATAAATGCGTTTAATAATGTTTACATTCGTTTCTGACACGTTTATTATATTAATGCATATTTTATATATATATATATATATGTGAGCTAAGCATAAAATATGAATATATATATATATATATGTTCATATAAAACCATTTTTCTTAAAGCATTTTTTTTAGAGATGTTGCTGTCCCCACTACAACACATTTTTTAAAACATTTTAATACTTGTAATTTTGTCCTTGGAACCTTTTATGGAAATACTATAGAATTCTGCTCTTACAAGGGTACTGCTCTTACAAGGGGAGTTCCAATATGACCGACAAGGGGAGTTCCAATATGGCCGACATGTGGCTGCAAAACAGCTCAATTGCCAAAACCATAGCAAATATCAATCCAGAGTTTTATATACATCATTGGGTTTAATCGGATGATTTATAGCCCTGGTGGGAGGAGCGCTCAGAGACGGTCGCGGACAAAACTTCTCCGTTGGCAGAAGAACCTTCCTTGCTTTTCGCTTCCCAATGGCGCCCCCGTGTGGCCAAAAAGAGTCGTACTGGAATGTCTGAACAAAAGGAACTTCAGGAATGAGCGTCATTCAAGTAATGTACGTTTGCGCCCCATGGGGATTTACTGTATATAACATTACGTTGCGTTACTGTTTCGTTTAGGCTTCAGTAAAAGACAACGCATTTGAATGAATTAGCAGCAATGAAACGGAGACAGAACGTTGAGACCGGTTTGGGCTGCACGGTCTGGAAGACACACTGCCAGCCAGGCCCATCTGTCGCGGCAGGAATCATTTCAGCTCCATGCATTCCATTGGACGTCTATGTCCTGAGGATGTTGGCGGGGAAAACCTGTATTTGTAACCTGTAACCTGTTGAAAACCTGTATTTCCATGAGTCTGGATCTGAACGTTCCATCCCAGTCGTTTTTTGTTTGTTTGTTTGTTGTTTTCGTTTGAACCCTATCCAAAAACCTTAAACCATTTGGAATGAATGGATACACTTTAACCCTTTGAAAATTTGACATTTGGAGAAACGTGGATAAACGTCAGAATCTGAAGTTAAAATTGGTCAAACTGTGAGATCTTGTTGGGATTCTATTTTATATATCTGCAGTGTTCTAAACATTCTGAACATTCTAAATGTTCGGAGGGAGGGAGAGACGGAGGGAGGGAGAGACGGAGGGAGGGAGAGACGGACGGAGGGAGAGACGGACGGAGGGAGGGAGGGAGAGACGGACGGAGGGAGGGAGGGAGAGACGGACGGAGGGAGGGAGGGAGAGAGAGACGGAGGGAGGGAGAGAGAGACGGAGGGAGGGAGAGAGAGACGGAGGGAGGGAGAGAGACGGAGGGAGAGAGAGACGGAGAGACTGAGAGAGAGACGGGGAGACGGAGAGACGGAGAGAGAGAGACGGCGAGGGAGGGAGAGAGACGGAGGGAGGGAGAGAGACGGAGGGAGGGAGAGAGACGGAGGGAGAGACGGAGAGAGAGACGGAGAGAGAGATGAGAGAGAGAACAATTCTACTCTTTTGTAAGCTGTAGTTGTGAAACTTGAGTGAATGATTGGATGGATGGATGAATGGGTGGATGAATATAGCATTTTGCTACACTCGCATTAACATCTGCTAACCATGTGTTTGTGACCAATAAAATGTGATTTGATGAATGGACCTCATGTAGCAACACTGGGTCAGGGAAATGGCTGCACTATCAGATGCGTGCTGTGTGTGTGTGTGTGTGTGTGTAGTGTGTAGTGTGTAGTGTGTGTGCGTGTAGTAAAGTACTAGAGTTGTAGACTGAATGCTGTATGTCTTTTGTTGTCTATTAATAATCTATATTGACCTTCAGAATGTTAGTTAGCAGTGTGTGTGTACGTGTCACAGGGGGATCCCTGGTCTCCTGATTGGGGGGGGGATCTGAACCCTGGTCTCCTGGTTGGGAACGGGGGGGGGGTCTGAATCCTGGTCTCCTGATTGGGTACGGGAGGGGGGGGGGGTCTGAACCCTGGTCTCCTGATTGGGAACGGGAGGGGGGGAGGATCTGAACCCTGGTCTCCTGATTGGGAACGGGAGGGGGGGAGGATCTGAACCCTGGTCTCCTGATTGGGAACGGGGGGGGGGGGGGATCTGAACCCTGGTCTCCTGATTGGGAACGGGGGGGGGGGGGGGGATCTGAGCCCTGGTCTCCTGATTGGGAACGGGGGGGGGGGATCTGAACCCTGGTCTCCTGATTGGGAACGGGGGGGGGGGGGGATCTGAGCCCTGGTCTCCTGATTGGGAACGAGGGGGGGATCTGAACCCTGGTCTCCTGGTTGGGGGGGGGGGGGGGTCTGAACCCTGGTCTCCTGATTGGGAACGAGGGGGGGATCTGAACCCTGGTCTCCTGGTTGGGGGGGGGGGGGGGTCTGAACCCTGGTCTCCTGATTGGGGGAGGGGGGGGGGGGGTCTGAACCCTGGTCTCCTGATTTGGGGGGGGGGTCTGAACCCTGGTCCCCTGATTTGGGGGGGGAGGGTCTGAACCCTGGTCCCCTGGTTGGGAACGGGGGGGGGGGATCTGAACCCTGGGGTCTTGATTGGGAACGAGGGGGGGGGATCTGAACCCTGGTCCCCTGGTTGGGAACGGGGGGGGGGGATCTGAACCCTGGGGTCTTGATTGGGAACGAGGGGGGGGGGGGGATCTGAACCCTGGTCTCCTGATTGGGAACAAGGGGGGGATCTGAACCCTGGTCTCCTGGTTGGGGGGTGGGATCTGAACCCTGGTCTCCTGGTTGGGAACGGGGGGGATCTGAACCCTGGTCTCCTGATTGGGAACGGGGGGGGGGGGGATCTGAGCCCTGGTCTCCTGATTGGGAACGGGGGGGGGGGGATCTGAGCCCTGGTCTCCTGATTGGGAACGAGGGGGGGGGGGATCTGAACCCTGGTCTCCTGGTTGGGGGGGGGGGGTCTGAACCCTGGTCTCCTGATTGGGGGAGGGGGGGGGGGTCTGAACCCTGGTCTCCTGATTTGGGGGGGGGTCTGAACCCTGGTCCCCTGATTTGGGGGGGGAGGGTCTGAACCCTGGTCCCCTGGTTGGGAACGGGGGGGGGGAACTGAACCCTGGGGTCTTGATTGGGAACGAGGGGGGGGGGGGATCTGAACCCTGGTCTCCTGATTGGGAACAAGGGGGGGATCTGAACCCTGGTCTCCTGGTTGGGGGGGGGGGGGGGGGTCTGAACCCTGGTCTCCTGATTGGGGGGTGGGATCTGAACCCTGGTCTCCTGGTTGGGAACGGGGGGGGTCTGAATCCTGGTCTCCTGATTGGGAACGGGTGGGGGGGGGGGGGTCTGAACCCTGGTCTCTTGATTGGGAATGGGGGGGGGGGATCTGAACCCTGGTCTCCTGATTGGGAATGGGGGGGGGGGATCTGAACCCTGGTCTCCTGATTGGGAACGGGGGGGGGGATCTGAACCCTGGTCTCCTGATTGGGAACGAGGGGGGGATCTGAACCCTGGTCTCCTGGTTGGGGGGGGGGGGGGGGTCTGAACCCTGGTCTCCTGATTGGGAACGAGGGGGGGATCTGAACCCTGGTCTCCTGGTTGGGGGGGGGGGGGTCTGAACCCTGGTCTCCTGATTTGGGGGGGGGGGGGGGGTCTGAACCCTGGTCCCCTGGTTGGGAACGGGGGGGATCTGAACCCTGGGGTCTTGATTGGGAACGAGGGGGGGGGGGGATCTGAACCCTGGTCTCCTGATTGGGAACAAGGGGGGGATCTGAACCCTGGTCTCCTGGTTGGGGGGGGGGGTCTGAACCCTGGTCTCCTGATTTGGGGGTGGGATCTGAACCCTGGTCTCCTGATTGGGAATGGGGGGGGGGGATCTGAACCCTCGTCTCCTGGTTGGGAACGGGGGGGGGGGGGGGGGGGTCTGAATCCTGGTCTCCTGATTGGGAACGGGGGGGTCTGAACCCTGGTCTCCTGATTGGGAATGGGGGGGGGGATCTGAACCCTGGTCTCCTGATTGGGAACGAGGGGGGGATCTGAACCCTGGTCTCCTGGTTGGGGGGGGGGGGTCTGAACCCTGGTCTCTTGATTGGGAATGGGGGGGGGGGATCTGAACCCTGGTCTCCTGATTGGGAATGGGGGGGGGGGATCTGAACCCTGGTCTCCTGATTGGGAATGGGGGGGGGGGATCTGAACCCTGGTCTCCTGATTGGGAACGGGGGGGGGGATCTGAACCCTGGTCTCCTGATTGGGAACGAGGGGGGGATCTGAACCCTGGTCTCCTGGTTGGGGGGGGGGGGGGGGGGTCTGAACCCTGGTCTCCTGATTGGGAACGAGGGGGGGATCTGAACCCTGGTCTCCTGGTTGGGGGGGGGGGGTCTGAACCCTGGTCTCCTGATTTGGGGGGGGGGGGGGGGGTCTGAACCCTGGTCCCCTGGTTGGGAACGGGGGGGATCTGAACCCTGGGGTCTTGATTGGGAACGAGGGGGGGGGGGATCTGAACCCTGGTCTCCTGATTGGGAACAAGGGGGGGATCTGAACCCTGGTCTCCTGGTTGGGGGGGGGGTCTGAACCCTGCTCTCCTGATTTGGGGGTGGGATCTGAACCCTGGTCTCCTGATTGGGAATGGGGGGGGGGGATCTGAACCCTCGTCTCCTGGTTGGGAACGGGGGGGGGGGGGGGGGGGTCTGAATCCTGGTCTCCTGATTGGGAACGGGGGGGTCTGAACCCTGGTCTCCTGATTGGGAATGGGGGGGGGGATCTGAACCCTGGTCTCCTGATTGGGAACGAGGGGGGGATCTGAACCCTGGTCTCCTGGTTGGGGGGGGGGGTCTGAACCCTGGTCTCCTGATTGGGAACGAGGGGGGGATCTGAACCCTGGTCTCCTGGTTGGGGGGGGGGGGGTCTGAACCCTGGTCTCCTGATTTGGGGGGGGGGTCTGAACCCTGGTCCCCTGGTTGGGAACGGGGGGGGGGGATCTGAACCCTGGGGTCTTGATTGGGAACGAGGGGGGGATCTGAACCCTGGTCTCCTGGTTGGGGGGGGGTCTGAACCCTGGTCTCCTGATTTGGGGGGTGGGATCTGAACCCTGGTCTCCTGGTTGGGAACGGGGGGGGGGGGGGGGTTTGAATCCTGGTCTCCTGATTGGGAACGGGGGGGGGTCTGAACCCTGGTCCCCTGGTTGGGAACGGGGGGGGGTCTGAACCCTGATTGGGGAAACCTGTCTCGATCGTTAAACTATTAGGGGGAAGCGTATCCCACTGAGGGAGGGGGGGGATTTTAAGAACACATTTGGTGAAAGAATGTCACTCATCTGTCGTCAATGAGTTTGGCTGAGCCTTTTGTGGTTGCTTCTCTTGTTACTGTGTGTGTGTGTGTGTGTGTGTGTTTGTCTCCCAGCTGATATTGAATGAACCATGAAAGCTCCTACTAGTGCAGAGAGGAAAACACACACACACACACACACACACACACACACACACACACTGGCAGCAGTAGCAGCATATGGCTATAACATTACCAGTGCTATAAAACATGAAGCTGGATACTAGTGACAGGAAGCAGAATACACTTCCACTAGCTCTGATACTGTCAGCTGGTCTGCCGGCGGCCTTTCTCAATAGCAAGGCTATGCTCACTGAGTCTGTACATAGTTAAAGCTTTCCTTAATTTTGGGTCAGTCACAGTGGTCAGGTATTCTGCCACTGTGTACTCTCTGTTTAGGGTCAGTCACAGTGGTCAGGTATTCTGCCACTGTGTACTCTCTGTTTAGGGCCAAATAGCATTCTAGTTTGCTCTGTTTTTTTTGTTAATTCTTTCTAATGTGTCAAGTAATTATCTTTTTGTTTTCTCATGATTTGGTTGGGTGTAATTGTGCTGCTGTCCTGGGGCTCTGTAGGGTGTGTTTGTGAACAGAGCCCCAGGACCAGCTTGCTTAGGGGACTCTTCTCCAGGGTCATCTCTCTGTAGGTGATGGCTTTGTTATGGAAGGTTTGGGAATCACTTCCTTTTAGGTGGTTGTAGAATTTAACGTCTCTTTTCTGGATTTTGATAATTAGTGGGTATCGGCCTAATTCTGCCCTGCATGCATTATTTGGTGTGTTGTGTTATACATGGATGTTTTTGCAAAGTTGGTGTTTGTCCCATTTTGTGAATTCTTGGTTGGTGAGCGGACCCCAGACCTCACAACCATAAAGGGCAATGGGCTCTATGACTGATTCAAGTATTTTTAGCCAGATCCTAATTGGTATGTTGAAATGTATGTTCCTTTTGATGGCATAGAATGCCCTTCTTGCCTTGTCTCTCAGATCGTTCACAGCTTTGTGGAAGTTACCTGTGGCGCTGATGTTTAGGCCGAGGTATGTATAGTTTTTTATGTGCTCTAGGGCAACAGTGTCTAGATGGAATTTGTATTTGTGGTCCTGGCGACTGGACCTTTTTTGGAACACCATTATTTTGGTCTTACTGAGATTTACTGTCAGGGCCCAGGTCTGACAGAATCTGTGCAGTAGATCTAGGTGCTGCTGTCGGCCCTCCTTGGTTGGGGACAGAAGAACCAGATCATCAACAAACAGTAGACATTTGACTTCAGATTCTAGTAGGGTGCTGCAGACTGTTCTAGTGCCCGCGCCAATTCGTTGATATACGTGGTAGTCATTTCTCATGGCCATGTCCCCCCAGGAATGTGTTTACACACACACACACACACCACTAAGGACGGTTGAACGTCCCCCCCCCCCGGTAGTCATTTTGGGATTCCAGAGTCAGAGGGAAGCCTTTGAACCCAGCAGGACAGGACTGTGTGTGTGTGTGTGTGTGTGTCCTGCAGGGTCTGTGTCTCAGCTGAATAACATATGCTGGTATGGCTTTCTAAAGGTTGGCTCTAAACACACCGGATTCACGTTATTTATGTCTGAACCAAAATAAAGGCAACTAAATAAAATAACCCATGAAGGAATACAACTTTCACTGCTAAACAAGGGTCATGGTTTTACTGCTAAACAAGGGTCATGGTTTTACTGCTAAACAAGGGTCATGGTTGTTTTTACTGCTAAACAAGGGTCATGGTTGGTTTTACTGCTAAACAAGGGTCATGCTTTTACTGCTAAACAAGGGTCATGGTTTTACTGCTAAACAAGGGTCATGGTTTTACTGCTAAACAAGGGTCATGGTTGTTTTTACTGCTAAACAAGGGTCATGGTTTTACTGCTAAACAAGGGTCATGCTTTTACTGCTAAACAAGGGTCATGGTTTTACTGCTAAACAAGGGTCATGCTTTTACTGCTAAACAAGGGTCATGGTTTTACTGCTAAACAAGGGTCATGGTTGGTTTTACTGCTAAACAAGGGTCATGGTTGTTTTTACTGCTAAACAAGGGTCATGGTTGTTTTTACTGCTAAACAAGGGTCATGGTTGGTTTTACTGCTAAACAAGGGTCATGGTTGTTTTTACTGCTAAACAAGGGTCATGGTTGTTTTTACTGCTAAACAAGGGTCATGGTTGGTTTTACTGCTAAACAAGGGTCATGGTTGTTTTTACTGCTAAACAAGGGTCATGGTTGTTTTTACTGCTAAACAATGGTCATGGTTTTACTGCTAAACAAGGGTCGTGGTTGTTTTTACTGCTAAACAAGGGTCATGGTTGTTTTTACTGCTAAACAAGGGTCATGGTTTTACTGTTAAACAAGGGTCATGGTTGTTTTTACTGCTAAACAAGGGTCGTGGTTGTTTTTACTGCTAAACAAGGGTCATGGTTGTTTTTACTGCTAAACAAGGGTCATGGTTGTTTTTACTGCTAAACAAGGGTCATGGTTGTTTTTACTGCTAAACAAGGGTCATGGTTGTTTTTACTGCTAAACAAGGGTCATGGTTGGTTTTACTGCTAAACAAGGGTCATGGTTGTTTTTACTGCTAAACAAGGGTCATGGTTGTTTTTACTGCTAAACAATGGTCATGGTTTTACTGTTAAACAAGGGTCATGGTTGTTTTTACTGCTAAACAAGGGTCGTGGTTGTTTTTACTGCTAAACAAGGGTCATGGTTGTTTTTACTGCTAAACAAGGGTCATGGTTGTTTTTACTGCTAAACAAGGGTCATGGTTGTTTTTACTGCTAAACAAGGGTCATGGTTGTTTTTACTGCTAAACAAGGGTCATGGTTGTTTTTACTGCTAAACAAGGGTCATGGTTGTTTTTACTGCTAAACAAGGGTCATGGTTGTTTTTACTGCTAAACAAGGGTCATGGTTGTTTTTACTGCTAAACATGGGTCATGGTTGTTTTTACTGCTAAACATGGGTCATGGTTGTTTTTACTGCTAAACAAGGGTCGTGGTTGTTTTTACTGCTAAACAAGGGTCATGGTTGTTTTTACTGCTAAACAAGGGTCATGGTTGTTTTTACTGCTAAACAAGGGTCATGGTTGTTTTTACTGCTAAACAAGGGTCATGGTTGTTTTTACTGCTAAACAAGGGTCATGGTTGTTTTTACTGCTAAACAAGGGTCATGGTTGTTTTTACTGCTAAACAAGGGTCATGGTTGTTTTTACTGCTAAACAAGGGTCATGGTTGTTTTTACTGCTAAACAAGGGTCATGGTTGTTTTTACTGCTAAACATGGGTCATGGTTGTTTTTACTGCTAAACATGGGTCATGGTTGGTTTTACTGCTAAACAAGAGTCATGGTTGTTTTTACTGCTAAACAAGGGTCGTGGTTGTTTTTACTGCTAAACAAGGGTCGTGGTTGTTTTTACTGCTAAACAAGGGTCGTGGTTGTTTTTAATGCTAAACAAGGGTCGTGGTTGTTTTTACTGCTAAACAAGGGTCATGGTTGTTTTTACTGCTAAACAAGGGTCATGGTTGTTTTTACTGCTAAACAAGGGTCATGGTTGTTTTTACTGCTAAACAAGAGGTGAAGAAGACCAGGAGGAGGAGGTGAAGAAGACCCGGAGGAGGAGGAGGAGGTGGTGAAGACCAGGAGGAGGAGGAGGTGAAGAAGACCCGGAGGAGGTGGTGGTGAAGACCCGGAGGAGGAGGTGAAGAAGACCCGGAGGAGGAGGTGAAGAAGACCCGGAGGAGGAGGTGAAGAAGACCCGGAGGAGGAGGTGAAGAAGACCCGGAGGAGGAGGTGAAGAAGACCCGGAGGAGGAGGTGAAGAAGACCCGGAGGAGGAGGTGAAGAAGACCCGGAGGAGGAGGAGGAGGTGGTGAAGACCAGGAGGAGGAGGAGGTGAAGAATACCCGGAGGAGGAGGAGGTGAAGAAGACCAGGAGGAGGAGGTGGTGAAGACCAGGGGGAGGAGGTGGTGAAGACCAGGGGGAGGAGGTGGTGAAGACCAGGAGGAGGAGGAGGAGGTGGTGAAGACCAGGAGGAGGTGGTGAAGACCAGGAGGAGGTGAAGAAGACCAGGAGGAGGAGGTGAAGAAGACCCGGAGGAGGAGGTAACGAAAGCTTCAAACAGAAGACTCAACAGTTCTACACGTGGAAGATGGAAGGAGCTTAGTGGTGTTGGAAGCTCTCTCCTCTCGCTTCCATCATTTGTTCCATGGCTGAAGTCTGTTTCAGCGGAGTGTGTGTGTGTGTGTGTGTGTGTGTGTGTGTGTGTGTGAGCGAGAGAGAGATCTAAGGACTGTGTTATATAAAAAAAGAGAAGAAATTACATTAAAAGTGAAATCCAAGTCAGCATTTTCCACTAAAAGAGGGAACTGGGTCGGGGCCCTACATCTAACATCGTCTATTAGGATGATTTGATTTGATGGCTTTGATACCAACTACTGAGTTAGAGTAGGAGAGAGAGAGATATTCCAATTGGTTATTCTTTAACTCTAACAGCTCTGGCATCTTCCCCAATATTCCCAATCCTTCCATAACAAAGCTGAGAGATGAACCTGGAGAAACCCATTACTCATCTGTTGATTGGCTCCTCAGTCATCATTACTCATCTGTTGATTGGCTCCTCAGTCATCATTACTCATCTGTTGATTGTCTCAAATGTGACACAGAAAGGAAAGCTTTAGCTGTAGTTGGGATTTAGTTTCCTTTTAGGATTAGGATTAGTGCTGAATGAGAAATCCATCCGCTGAGGTTAACCTTGCGTGGTACTGGACAGCGTTCACAACAGACCCGTCTAGTTCACAACAGACCCTTCTAGTTCACAACAGACCCTTCTAGTTCACAACAGACCCGTCTAGTTCACAACAGACCCGTCTAGTTCACAACAGACCCATCTAACGCAGCACAGGAATGTATCCTGTTGTAGTTCACAACAGACCCGTCTAGTTCACAACAGACCCGTCTAGTTCACAACAGACCCGTCTAGTTCACAACAGACCCGTCTAGTTCACAACAGACCCGTCTAGTTCACAACAGACCCGTCTAACGCAGCACAGGAATGTATCCTGTTGTAGTTCACAACAGACCCGTCTAGTTCACAACAGACCCGTCTAGTTCACAACAGACCCGTCTAGTTCACAACAGACCCATCTAGTTTATAACAGACCCGTCTAGTTCACAACAGACCTGTCTAGTTCACAACAGACCCGTCTAGTTCACAACAGACCCGTCTAGTTCACAACAGACCCGTCTAGTTCACAACAGACCCGTCTAGTTCACAACAGACCCGTCTAGTTCACAACAGACCCGTCTAGTTCACAACAGACCCGTCTACAGGAATGTATCCTGTTGTAGTTCACAACAGACCCGTCTAGTTCACAACAGACCCTTCTAGTTCACAACAGACCCTTCTAGTTCACAACAGACCCTTCTAGTTCACAACAGACCCGTCTAGTTCACAACAGACCCGTCTAGTTCACAACAGACCCGTCTAGTTCACAACAGACCCGTCTAGTTCACAACAGACCCGTCTAGTTCACAACAGACCCGTCTAGTTCACAACAGACCCGTCTAGTTCACAACAGACCCTTCTAGTTCACAACAGACCCGTCTAGTTCACAACAGACCCTTCTAGTTCACAACAGACCCGTCTAGTTCACAACAGACCCGTCTAGTTCACAACAGACCCGTCTACAGGAATGTATCCTGTTGTAGTTCACAACAGACCCTTCTAGTTCACAACAGACCCTTCTAGTTCACAACAGACCCGTCTACAGGAATGTATCCTGTTGTAGTTCACACAAGGAGTTTCCTGCTCGATTATTGTGAACTATATAATCTCTCTCTCTCTGTCTCTCTCTCTCTCTCTTTCTATCCCTCTCTCTCTCTCTCTCTCTATCCCTCTCTCTCTCTCTATCCCTCTCTCTCTCTCTCTCTGTCTCTCTCTCTCTCTCTCTCTCTCTCTCTCTCTCTCTCTCTCTCTCTCTCTCTCTATCCCTGTCTCTCTCTCTCTCTATCCCTGTCTCTCTCTCTCTCTCTCTCTCTCTCTCTCTAGGTTCCCGTGTAACAGACAGACATGTTGGTGATTTTAACCTTCATCCTCCTCTTCCACGTCATCTCAGTCATCCTCCTCTTCATCAGCACCATCAACAATGTACAGTACCAAACCCAGACCTTTGTCCAAACGTCACTTAAACATTCTGACTCTTTTTTTTTTCCCTGCACATTGTTACGTTACAGCCTTATTCTAAAATGGATTGAACCCTCTCTCATCAATCTACACACAATACCCCATAATGACATCACAATACCCCATAATGACATCACAATACCCCATAATGACATCACAATACCCCATAATGACATCACAATACCCCATAATGACATCACAATACCATGTAATGACAGTGAAACCAGGAATTTTCAAAATTTTACCAAATGTATTAAAAATGAACAACAGAAATATTTGAGGTAAAAAAGCCTCTCTCTGGTACAAGTGGTACGGTATCGTCCCACCTCGACAACAGCCAGTGAAAGTGCAGGGCGCCAAATTCAAAACAACAGATAATCCCATAATTAAAATTCCTCAAACATACAAGTATTGTACACCATTTTTAAAGAAACTTGTTGTAAATCCAACCCATACAGCCATTTTCCAGCCAAGGAGAGAGCTCACAATAGTCAGAAATAGCGATTTTTTTTAAATTTCTAATTGCTGCCCCCTACCCTAGTGAAGTTAATCCATTTTAGAACAAGGCTGTAAATGTAACTAAATGTGGAACAATTCAAGGGGTCTGACCTTCCACAGCGTCTTGTGAGATTTATTCTAATCCTTTCTCTTTGCTTATTTGACCTGTTCTTGCCATAATATGGACTCGGTCTTTTACCAAATAGGGCTATCTTCTGTATAATCCCCCCCCCCCCCCCAAACCTTGTCACAACCCAACTGATTGGCTTAAACGCATTAAGAACTCAAAATGTAATTTTTTTTCCAAGGCACACCTGTTAATTGAAATGCATTCCTGGTGACTACCTCATGAAGCTGGTTGAGAGAATGCCAAAGAGTGTACAAAGCTGTCATCAAGGCAAAGGGTGTGATCTGATGTCTTCACTATTATTCTACAATGCAGAAAGTAGTTTTAAAAAATAAAGGAAAAAACCCTGGAATGAGTAGGTGTGTCCAAACTGTGCTGTATTTTATAGCTACATCCTCTCTCCGTCTAGGCATGGTGGGTGGCGTCTGCTCCAGGAGGCAACGTGATTTACACTGACCTGTGGTACTCCTGTAACGTAACATGTCTCCCTGTCAAGAACGGCGCTTCCACAGACGCAGGTAACCTAGCAACCAGGACTTATCACGAAGGACGTGTGTGTCTGTTTGTAGACCTCTCTCTCTCTCTCTCTCTCCGTGTCTCTCTCTCTGTGTCTCTCTCTCTCTCTGTGTCTCTCTCTCTCTCTGTGTCTCTCTCTCTCTCTGTGTCTCTCTCTCTGTGTCTCTCTCTCTCTCTCTCTCTCTCTCTCTGTGTCTCTCTGTCTCTCTCTCTCTCTCTCTCTCTCTCTGTGTCTCTCTCTCTCTCTGTGTCTCTCTCTCTCTCTGTGTCTCTCTCTCTGTGTCTCTCTCTCTGTAACACTCCTCTCTTTCTAGTCTATCTACAGGCTGTCCAGGCCACTATGATCCTGTCCACAATTCTCTGCTGCGTGGGGTTCTTTGTGTTCATCCTTCAGCTCTTCAAACTGAAACAAGGAGAGAGATTTGTCTTTACAGCCATCATCCAGCTAATGGCTAGTGAGTACCAATACTGGCAATACTAAATCTACCAATCAAAGACAGCTACTGGCTAGTGAGTACCAATACTGGTAATACTAAATCTACCAATCAAAGACAGCTACTGGCTGGTGAGTACCAATACTGGTAATACTAAATCTACCAATCAAAGACAGCTACTGGCTAGTGAGTACCAATACTGGTAATACTAAATCTACCAATCAAAGACAGCTACTGGCTAGTGAGTACCAATACTGGTAATACTAAATCTACCAATCAAAGACAGCTACTGGCTGGTGAGTACCAATACTGGTAATACTAAATCTACCAATCAAAGACAGCTACTGGCTAGTGAGTACCAATACTGGTAATACTACATCTACCAATCAGACAGCTACTGGCTAGTGAGTACCAATACTGGTAATACTAAATCTACCAATCAAAGACAGCTACTGGCTGGTGAGTACCAATACTGGTAATACTAAATCTACCAATCAAAGACAGCTACTGGCTGGTGAGTACCAATACTGGTAATACTAAATCTACCAATCAGACAGCTACTGGCTAGTGAGTACCAATACTGGTAATACTAAATCTACCAATCAAAGACAGCTACTGGCTAGTGAGTACCAATACTGGTAATACTAAATCTACCAATCAAAGACAGCTACTGGCTAGTGAGTACCAATACTGGTAATACTAAATCTACCAATCAAAGACAGCTACTGGCTGGTGAGTACCAATACTGGTAATACTAAATCTACCAATCAAAGACAGCTACTGGCTAGTGAGTACCAATACTGGTAATACTAAATCTACCAATCAAAGACAGCTACTGGTAATACTAAATCTACCAATCAAAGACAGCTACTGGCAATACTAAATCTACCAATCAAAGACAGCTACTGGCAATACTAAATCTACCAATCAAAGACAGCTACTGGCTAGTGAGTACCAATACTGGTAATACTAAATCTACCAATCAAAGACAGCTACTGGCTGGTGAGTACCAATACTGGTAATACTAAATCTACCAATCAAAGACAGCTACTGGTAATACTAAATCTACCAATCAAAGACAGCTACTGGCTGGTGAGTACCAATACTGGTAATACTAAATCTACCAATCAAAGACAGCTACTGGCTAGTGAGTACCAATACTGGTAATACTAAATCTACCAATCAAAGACAGCTACTGGCTAGTGAGTACCAATACTGGCAATACTAAATCTACCAATCAAAGACAGCTACTGGTAATACTAAATCTACCAATCAAAGACAGCTACTGGCTAGTGAGTACCAATACTGGGAATACTACATCTACCAATCAAAGACAGCTACTGGCTGGTGAGTACCAATACTGGGAATACTAAATCTACCAATCAAAGACAGCTACTGGCTGGTGAGTACCAATACTGGTAATACTAAATCTACCAATACTGGTAATACTAAATCTACCAATCAAAGACAGCTACTGGCTAGTGAGTACCAATACTGGGAATACTACATCTACCAATCAAAGACAGCTACTGGCTAGTGAGTACCAATACTGGTAATACTAAATCTACCAATCAAAGACAGCTACTGGCTAGTGAGTACCAATACTGGGAATACTACATCTACCAATCAAAGACAGCTACTGGCTGGTGAGTACCAATACTGGCAATACTAAATCTACCAATCAAAGACAGCTACTGGTAATACTAAATCTACCAATCAAAGACAGCTACTGGCTAGTGAGTACCAATACTGGTAATACTACATCTACCAATCAAAGACAGCTACTGGCTAGTGAGTACCAATACTGGGAATACTACATCTACCAATCAAAGACAGCTACTGGCTGGTGAGTACCAATACTGGTAATACTAAATCTACCAATCAAAGACAGCTACTGGCTAGTGAGTACCAATACTGGGAATACTACATCTACCAATCAAAGACAGCTACTGGTTAGTGAGTACCAATACTGGTAATACTAAATCTACCAATCAAAGACAGCTACTGGTAATACTAAATCTACCAATCAAAGACAGCTACTGGCTAGTGAGTACCAATACTGGTAATACTAAATCTACCAATCAAAGACAGCTACTGGCTGGTGAGTACCAATACTGGCAATACTAAATCTACCAATCAAAGACAGCTACTGGTAATACTAAATCTACCAATCAAAGACAGCTACTGGCTAGTGAGTACCAATACTGGTAATACTAAATCTACCAATCAAAGACAGCTACTGGCTAGTGAGTACCAATACTGGGAATACTACATCTACCAATCAAAGACAGCTACTGGTTAGTGAGTACCAATACTGGTAATACTAAATCTACCAATCAAAGACAGCTACTGGCTAGTGAGTACCAATACTGGGAATACTACATCTACCAATCAAAGACAGCTACTGGCTAGTGAGTACCAATACTGGTAATACTAAATCTACCAATCAAAGACAGCTACTGGCTAGTGAGTACCAATACTGGGAATACTAAATCTACCAATCAAAGACAGCTACTGGTAATACTAAATCTACCAATCAAAGACAGCTACTGGCTAGTGAGTACCAATACTGGTAATACTAAATCTACCAATCAAAGACAGCTACTGGCTAGTGAGTACCAATACTGGGAATACTAAATCTACCAATCAAAGACAGCTACTGGCTAGTGAGTACCAATACTGGTAATACTAAATCTACCAATACTGGTAATACTAAATCTACCAATCAAAGACAGCTACTGGCTGGTGAGTACCAATACTGGGAATACTAAATCTACCAATCAAAGACAGCTACTGGTTAGTGAGTACCAATACTGGGAATACTAAATCTACCAATCAAAGACAGCTACTGGCTGGTGAGTACCAATACTGGTAATACTAAATCTACCAATCAAAGACAGCTACTGGTTAGTGAGTACCAATACTGGTAATACTAAATCTACCAATACTGGTAATACTAAATCTACCAATCAAAGACAGCTACTGGTTAGTGAGTACCAATACTGGTAATACTAAATCTACCAATCAAAGACAGCTACTGGCAATACTAAATCTACCAATCAAAGACAGCTACTGGCAATACTAAATCTACCAATCAAAGACAGCTACTGGCTGGTGAGTACCAATACTGGGAATACTAAATCTACCAATCAAAGACAGCTACTGGTAATACTAAATCTACCAATCAAAGACAGCTACTGGCTAGTGAGTACCAATACTGGTAATACTAAATCTACCAATCAAAGACAGCTACTGGCTAGTGAGTACCAATACTGGTAATACTACATCTACCAATCAAAGACAGCTACTGGCTGGTGAGTACCAATACTGGTAATACTAAATCTACTAATCAAAGACAGCTACTGGCTGGTGAGTACCAATACTGGTAATACTAAATCTACCAATCAAAGACAGCTAATGGCTAGTGAGTACCAATACTGGTAATACTAAATCTACCAATCAAAGACAGCTACTGGCTGGTGAGTACCAATACTGGTAATACTAAATCTACCAATACTGGGAATACTAAATCTACCAATCAAAGACAGCTACTGGCTGGTGAGTACCAATACTGGTAATACTAAATCTACTAATCAAAGACAGCTACTGGCTGGTGAGTACCAATACTGGTAATACTAAATCTACCAATCAAAGACAGCTAATGGCTAGTGAGTACCAATACTGGTAATACTAAATCTACCAATCAAAGACAGCTACTGGCTGGTGAGTACCAATACTGGTAATACTAAATCTACCAATCAAAGACAGCTACTGGCTAGTGAGTACCAATACTGGGAATACTACATCTACCAATCAAAGACAGCTACTGGCTAGTGAGTACCAATACTGGGAATACTAAATCTACCAATACTGGTAATACTAAATCTACCAATACTGGTAATACTAAATCTACCAATCAAAGACAGCTACTGGCTAGTGAGTACCAATACTGGGAATACTAAATCTACCAATCAAAGACAGCTACTGGTTAGTGAGTACCAATACTGGTAATACTAAATCTACCAATCAAAGACAGCTACTGGCTAGTGAGTACCAATACTGGGAATACTAAATCTACCAATCAAAGACAGCTACTGGCTGGTGAGTACCAATACTGGGAATACTAAATCTACCAATCAAAGACAGCTACTGGTTAGTGAGTACCAATACTGGTAATACTAAATCTACCAATCAAAGACAGCTACTGGCTGGTGAGTACCAATACTGGGAATACTAAATCTACCAATCAAAGACAGCTACTGGCTGGTGAGTACCAATACTGGTAATACTAAATCTACCAATCAAAGACAGCTACTGGCTAGTGAGTACCAATACTGGGAATACTACATCTACCAATCAAAGACAGCTACTGGCTGGTGAGTACCAATACTGGCAATACTAAATCTACCAATCAAAGACAGCTACTGGCAATACTAAATCTACCAATCAAAGACAGCTACTGGCTGGTGAGTACCAATACTGGTAATACTACATCTACCAATCAACGACAGCTACTGGCTAGTGAGTACCAATACTGGTAATACTAAATCTACCAATCAAAGACAGCTACTGGCTGGTGAGTACCAATACTGGGAATACTAAATCTACCAATCAAAGACAGCTACTGGCTGGTGAGTACCAATACTGGGAATACTAAATCTACCAATCAAAGACAGCTACTGGTAATACTAAATCTACCAATCAAAGACAGCTACTGGCTGGTGAGTACCAATACTGGGAATACTAAATCTACCAATCAAAGACAGCTACTGGCAATACTAAATCTACCAATCAAAGACAGCTACTGGCTAGTGAGTACCAATACTGGGAATACTAAATCTACCAATCAAAGACAGCTACTGGCAATACTAAATCTACCAATCAAAGACAGCTACTGGCTAGTGAGTACCAATACTGGTAATACTACATCTACCAATCAAAGACAGCTACTGGCAATACTAAATCTACCAATCAAAGACAGCTACTGGCTAGTGAGTACCAATACTGGTAATACTAAATCTACCAATCAAAGACAGCTACTGGCTAGTGAGTACCAATACTGGTAATACTAAATCTACCAATCAAAGACAGCTACTGGCTGGTGAGTACCAATACTGGTAATACTAAATCTACCAATCAACGACAGCTACTGGCAATACTAAATCTACCAATCAAAGACAGCTACTGGCTAGTGAGTACCAATACTGGTAATACTACATCTACCAATCAAAGACAGCTACTGGCTAGTGAGTACCAATACTGGTAATACTAAATCTACCAATCAAAGACAGCTACTGGCAATACTAAATCTACCAATCAAAGACAGCTACTGGCTAGTGAGTACCAATACTGGTAATACTAAATCTACCAATCAAAGACAGCTACTGGCTAGTGAGTACCAATACTGGTAATACTAAATCTACCAATCAAAGACAGCTACTGGCTGGTGAGTACCAATACTGGTAATACTACATCTACCAATCAAAGACAGCTACTGGTAATACTAAATCTACCAATCAAAGACAGCTACTGGCTAGTGAGTACCAATACTGGTAATACTAAATCTACCAATCAAAGACAGCTACTGGCTGGTGAGTACCAATACTGGTAATACTAAATCTACCAATCAACGACAGCTACTGGCTAGTGAGTACCAATACTGGTAATACTAAATCTACCAATCAAAGACAGCTACTGGCTGGTGAGTACCAATACTGGTAATACTAAATCTACCAATCAAAGACAGCTACTGGTAATACTAAATCTACCAATCAAAGACAGCTACTGGCTAGTGAGTACCAATACTGGTAATACTAAATCTACCAATCAAAGACAGCTACTGGCAATACTAAATCTACCAATCAAAGACAGCTACTGGCTAGTGAGTACCAATACTGGGAATACTAAATCTACCAATCAAAGACAGCTACTGGCTAGTGAGTACCAATACTGGCAATACTAAATCTACCAATCAAAGACAGCTACTGGCTGGTGAGTACCAATACTGGTAATACTAAATCTACCAATCAAAGACAGCTACTGGCTAGTGAGTACCAATACTGGCAATACTAAATCTACCAATCAAAGACAGCTACTGGCAATACTAAATCTACCAATCAAAGACAGCTACTGGCAATACTAAATCTACCAATCAAAGACAGCTACTGGCAATACTAAATCTACCAATCAAAGACAGCTAATGGCTAGTGAGTACCAATACTGGTAATACTAAATCTACCAATCAAAGACAGCTACTGGCTGGTGAGTACCAATACTGGTAATACTAAATCTACCAATCAAAGACAGCTAATGGCTAGTGAGTACCAATACTGGCAATACTAAATCTACCAATCAAAGACAGCTACTGGCTAGTGAGTACCAATACTGGTAATACTAAATCTACCAATCAAAGACAGCTACTGGCAATACTAAATCTACCAATCAAAGACAGCTACTGGCAATACTAAATCTACCAATCAAAGACAGCTACTGGCTAGTGAGTACCAATACTGGTAATACTAAATCTACCAATCAAAGACAGCTACTGGCTAGTGAGTACCAATACTGGTAATACTAAATCTACCAATCAAAGACAGCTACTGGCTAGTGAGTACCAATACTGGTAATACTAAATCTACCAATCAAAGACAGCTACTGGCTAGTGAGTACCAATACTGGTAATACTAAATCTACCAATCAAAGACAGCTACTGGCTAGTGAGTACCAATACTGGCAATACTAAATCTAAAAATCAAAGACAGCTAATGGCTAGTGAGTACCAATACTGGTAATACTAAATCTACCAATCAAAGACAGCTACTGGCAATACTAAATCTACCAATCAAAGACAGCTAATGGCTAGTGAGTACCAATACTGGTAATACTAAATCTACCAATCAAAGACAGCTACTGGCAATACTAAATCTACCAATCAAAGACAGCTAATGGCTAGTGAGTACCAATACTGGTAATACTAAATCTACCAATCAAAGACAGCTAATGGCTAGTGAGTACCAATACTGGTAATACTAAATCTACCAATCAAAGACAGCTACTGGCTAGTGAGTACCAATACTGGTAATACTACATCTACCAATCAAAGACAGCTACTGGCTAGTGAGTACCAATACTGGGAATACTAAATCTACCAATCAAAGACAGCTACTGGCAATACTAAATCTACCAATCAAAGACAGCTACTGGCTAGTGAGTACCAATACTGGTAATACTACATCTACCAATCAAAGACAGCTACTGGCAATACTAAATCTACCAATCAAAGACAGCTACTGGCAATACTAAATCTACCAATCAAAGACAGCTAATGGCTAGTGAGTACCAATACTGGTAATACTAAATCTACCAATCAAAGACAGCTACTGGCTGGTGAGTACCAATACTGGGAATACTAAATCTACCAATCAAAGACAGCTACTGGCTGGTGAGTACCAATACTGGGAATACTAAATCTACCAATCAAAGACAGCTACTGGCAATACTAAATCTACCAATCAAAGACAGCTACTGGCTAGTGAGTACCAATACTGGGAATACTAAATCTACCAATCAAAGACAGCTACTGGCTAGTGAGTACCAATACTGGTAATACTAAATCTACCAATCAAAGACAGCTACTGGCTGGTGAGTACCAATACTGGGAATACTAAATCTACCAATCAAAGACAGCTACTGGCTAGTGAGTACCATTACTGGTAATACTAAATCTACCAATCAGACAGCTACTGGCAATACTAAATCTACCAATCAAAGACAGCTACTGGCTAGTGAGTACCAATACTGGTAATACTAAATCTACCAATCAAAGACAGCTACTGGCTGGTGAGTACCAATACTGGGAATACTAAATCTACCAATCAAAGACAGCTACTGGCTAGTGAGTACCAATACTGGTAATACTAAATCTACCAATCAAAGACAGCTACTGGCTGGTGAGTACCAATACTGGTAATACTAAATCTACCAATCAAAGACAGCTACTGGCAATACTAAATCTACCAATCAAAGACAGCTACTGGCTAGTGAGTACCAATACTGGGAATACTAAATCTACCAATCAAAGACAGCTACTGGCTAGTGAGTACCAATACTGGTAATACTAAATCTACCAATCAAAGACAGCTACTGGCTGGTGAGTACCAATACTGGTAATACTACATCTACCAATCAAAGACAGCTAATGGCTAGTGAGTACCAATACTGGCAATACTAAATCTACCAATCAAAGACAGCTACTGGCTAGTGAGTACCAATACTGGGAATACTAAATCTACCAATCAAAGACAGCTACTGGCTAGTGAGTACCAATACTGGTAATACTAAATCTACCAATCAAAGACAGCTACTGGCTGGTGAGTACCAATACTGGTAATACTACATCTACCAATCAAAGACAGCTAATGGCTAGTGAGTACCAATACTGGCAATAGTAAATCTACCAATCAAAGACAGCTACTGGCAATACTAAATCTACCAATCAAAGACAGCTACTGGCTAGTGAGTACCAATACTGGCAATACTAAATCTACCAATCAAAGACAGCTACTGGCTGGTGAGTACCAATACTGGTAATACTAAATCTACCAATCAAAGACAGCTACTGGCTAGTGAGTACCAATACTGGCAATACTAAATCTACCAATCAAAGACAGCTACTGGCTAGTGAGTACCAATACTGGTAATACTAAATCTACCAATCAAAGACAGCTACTGGCAATACTAAATCTACCAATCAAAGACAGCTACTGGCAATACTAAATCTACCAATCAAAGACAGCTACTGGCTAGTGAGTACCAATACTGGCAATACTAAATCTACCAATCAAAGACAGCTACTGGCTGGTGAGTACCAATACTGGTAATACTAAATCTACCAATCAAAGACAGCTACTGGCTAGTGAGTACCAATACTGGCAATACTAAATCTACCAATCAAAGACAGCTACTGGCTGGTGAGTACCAATACTGGTAATACTAAATCTACCAATCAAAGACAGCTACTGGCTAGTGAGTACCAATACTGGCAATACTAAATCTACCAATCAAAGACAGCTACTGGCTAGTGAGTACCAATACTGGTAATACTAAATCTACCAATCAAAGACAGCTACTGGCAATACTAAATCTACCAATCAAAGACAGCTACTGGCAATACTAAATCTACCAATCAAAGACAGCTACTGGCAATACTAAATCTACCAATCAAAGACAGCTACTGGCTAGTGAGTACCAATACTGGTAATACTAAATCTACCAATCAAAGACAGCTACTGGCTGGTGAGTACCAATACTGGTAATACTAAATCTACCAATCAAAGACAGCTACTGGCAATACTAAATCTACCAATCAAAGACAGCTGCTGGCAATACTAAATCTACCAATCAAAGACAGCTACTGGCTAGTGAGTACCAATACTGGTAATACTAAATCTACCAATCAAAGACAGCTACTGGCTAGTGAGTACCAATACTGGTAATACTAAATCTACCAATCAAAGACAGCTACTGGCTAGTGAGTACCAATACTGGTAATACTAAATCTACCAATCAAAGACAGCTACTGGCTAGTGAGTACCAATACTGGTAATACTAAATCTACCAATCAACGACAGCTACTGGCAATACTAAATCTACCAATCAAAGACAGCTACTGGCTAGTGAGTACCAATACTGGGAATACTAAATCTACCAATCAAAGACAGCTACTGGCAATACTAAATCTACCAATCAAAGACAGCTAATGGCTAGTGAGTACCAATACTGGTAATACTAAATCTACCAATCAAAGACAGCTACTGGCAATACTAAATCTACCAATCAAAGACAGCTAATGGCTAGTGAGTACCAATACTGGTAATACTAAATCTACCAATCAAAGACAGCTACTGGCAATACTAAATCTACCAATCAAAGACAGCTAATGGCTAGTGAGTACCAATACTGGTAATACTAAATCTACCAATCAAAGACAGCTAATGGCTAGTGAGTACCAATACTGGTAATACTAAATCTACCAATCAAAGACAGCTACTGGCAATACTACATCTACCAATCAAAGACAGCTACTGGCAATACTAAATCTACCAATCAAAGACAGCTACTGGCAATACTAAATCTACCAATCAAAGACAGCTAATGGCTAGTGAGTACCAATACTGGGAATACTAAATCTACCAATCAAAGACAGCTACTGGCAATACTAAATCTACCAATCAAAGACAGCTACTGGCTAGTGAGTACCAATACTGGTAATACTAAATCTACCAATCAAAGACAGCTAATGGCTAGTGAGTACCAATACTGGGAATACTAAATCTACCAATCAAAGACAGCTACTGGCAATACTAAATCTACCAATCAAAGACAGCTACTGGCTAGTGAGTACCAATACTGGGAATACTACATCTACCAATCAAAGACAGCTACTGGCTAGTGAGTACCAATACTGGTAATACTAAATCTACCAATCAAAGACAGCTACTGGCTGGTGAGTACCAATACTGGGAATACTAAATCTACCAATCAAAGACAGCTACTGGCTGGTGAGTACCAATACTGGTAATACTAAATCTACCAATCAAAGACAGCTAATGGCTAGTGAGTACCAATACTGGTAATACTAAATCTACCAATCAAAGACAGCTACTGGCTAGTGAGTACCAATACTGGGAATACTAAATCTACCAATCAAAGACAGCTACTGGCAATACTAAATCTACCAATCAAAGACAGCTACTGGCTAGTGAGTACCAATACTGGGAATACTACATCTACCAATCAAAGACAGCTACTGGTAATACTAAATCTACCAATCAAAGACAGCTACTGGCTAGTGAGTACCAATACTGGTAATACTACATCTACCAATCAAAGACAGCTACTGGCTAGTGAGTACCAATACTGGTAATACTACATCTACCAATCAAAGACAGCTACTGGCTAGTGAGTACCAATACTGGTAATACTAAATCTACCAATCAAAGACAGCTACTGGCTAGTGAGTACCAATACTGGTAATACTACATCTACCAATCAAAGACAGCTACTGGCTAGTGAGTACCAATACTGGTAATACTAAATCTACCAATCAAAGACAGCTACTGGCTAGTGAGTACCAATACTGGCAATACTAAATCTACCAATCAAAGACAGCTACTGGCTAGTGAGTACCAATACTGGTAATACTAAATCTACCAATACTGGTAATACTAAATCTACCAATCAAAGACAGCTACTGGCTGGTGAGTACCAATACTGGGAATACTAAATCTACCAATCAAAGACAGCTACTGGCTAGTGAGTACCAATACTGGCAATACTAAATCTACCAATCAAAGACAGCTACTGGCTAGTGAGTACCAATACTGGTAATACTAAATCTACCAATACTGGTAATACTAAATCTACCAATCAAAGACAGCTACTGGCTGGTGAGTACCAATACTGGTAATACTAAATCTACCAATCAGACAGCTACTGGCTGGTGAGTACCAATACTGGGAATACTAAATCTACCAATCAAAGACAGCTACTGGCTAGTGAGTACCAATACTGGTAATACTAAATCTACCAATCAGACAGCTACTGGCTGGTGAGTACCAATACTGGTAATACTAAATCTACCAATACTGGTAATACTAAATCTACCAATCAAAGACAGCTACTGGCTGGTGAGTACCAATACTGGTAATACTAAATCTACCAATCAAAGACAGCTACTAGCTGGTGAGTACCAATACTGGTAATACTAAATCTACCAATCAAAGACAGCTACTGGCTAGTGAGTACCAATACTGGTAATACTAAATCTACCAATCAAAGACAGCTACTGGCTGGTGAGTACCAATACTGGTAATACTACATCTACCAATCAAAGACAGCTACTGGCTAGTGAGTACCAATACTGGTAATACTAAATCTACCAATCAAAGACAGCTACTGGCTAGTGAGTACCAATACTGGTAATACTAAATCTACCAATCAAAGACAGCTACTGGCTAGTGAGTACCAATACTGGTAATACTAAATCTACCAATGAAAGACAGCTACTGGCTAGTGAGTACCAATACTGGTAATACTAAATCTACCAATCAAAGACAGCTACTGGCTAGTGAGTACCAATACTGGTAATACTACATCTACCAATCAAAGACAGCTACTGGCTGGTGAGTACCAATACTGGTAATACTAAATCTACCAATCAAAGACAGCTACTGGCTAGTGAGTACCAATACTGGTAATACTAAATCTACCAATCAAAGACAGCTACTGGCTAGTGAGTACCAATACTGGTAATACTAAATCTACCAATCAAAGACAGCTACTGGCAATACTAAATCTACCAATCAAAGACAGCTACTGGCTAGTGAGTACCAATACTGGTAATACTAAATCTACCAATCAAAGACAGCTACTGGCTGGTGAGTACCAATACTGGTAATACTAAATCTACCAATCAAAGACAGCTACTGGCTGGTGAGTACCAATACTGGTAATACTAAATCTACCAATCAAAGACAGCTACTGGCTAGTGAGTACCAATACTGGTAATACTAAATCTACCAATCAGACAGCTACTGGCTAGTGAGTACCAATACTGGTAATACTAAATCTACCAATCAAAGACAGCTACTGGCTGGTGAGTACCAATACTGGTAATACTACATCTACCAATCAAAGACAGCTACTGGCTAGTGAGTACCAATACTGGTAATACTAAATCTACCAATCAAAGACAGCTACTGGCTAGTGAGTACCAATACTGGTAATACTAAATCTACCAATCAAAGACAGCTACTGGCTAGTGAGTACCAATACTGGGAATACTAAATCTACCAATCAAAGACAGCTACTGGCTAGTGAGTACCAATACTGGTAATACTAAATCTACCAATACTGGTAATACTAAATCTACCAATCAAAGACAGCTACTGGCAATACTAAATCTACCAATCAAAGACAGCTACTGGCTAGTGAGTACCAATACTGGTAATACTAAATCTACCAATCAAAGACAGCTACTGGCTAGTGAGTACCAATACTGGTAATACTAAATCTACCAATCAAAGACAGCTACTGGCAATACTAAATCTACCAATCAAAGACAGCTACTGGCTGGTGAGTACCAATACTGGTAATACTAAATCTACCAATCAAAGACAGCTACTGGCTAGTGAGTACCAATACTGGTAATACTAAATCTACCAATCAAAGACAGCTACTGGCTAGTGAGTACCAATACTGGTAATACTAAATCTACCAATCAAAGACAGCTACTGGCTAGTGAGTACCAATACTGGTAATACTAAATCTACCAATCAAAGACAGCTACTGGCTAGTGAGTACCAATACTGGTAATACTAAATCTACCAATCAAAGACAGCTACTGGCTAGTGAGTACCAATACTGGTAATACTAAATCTACCAATCAAAGACAGCTACTGGCAATACTAAATCTACCAATACTGGTAATACTAAATCTACCAATACTGGTAATACTAAATCTACCAATCAAAGACAGCTACTGGCTGGTGAGTACCAATACTGGTAATACTAAATCTACCAATCAAAGACAGCTACTGGCTGGTGAGTACCAATACTGGTAATACTAAATCTACCAATCAAAGACAGCTACTGGCTAGTGAGTACCAATACTGGTAATACTAAATCTACCAATCAAAGACAGCTACTGGCTAGTGAGTACCAATACTGGTAATACTACATCTACCAATCAAAGACAGCTACTGGCTGGTGAGTACCAATACTGGTAATACTAAATCTACCAATACTGGTAATACTAAATCTACCAATCAAAGACAGCTACTGGTAATACTAAATCTACCAATCAAAGACCGCTACTGGCTAGTGAGTACCAATACTGGTAATACTACATCTACCAATCAAAGACAGCTACTGGCTGGTGAGTACCAATACTGGTAATACTAAATCTACCAATCAAAGACAGCTACTGGCTGGTGAGTACCAATACTGGTAATACTAAATCTACCAATCAAAGACAGCTACTGGCTAGTGAGTACCAATACTGGTAATACTAAATCTACCAATCAAAGACAGCTACTGGCTAGTGAGTACCAATACTGGTAATACTAAATCTACCAATCAAAGACAGCTACTGGTAATACTAAATCTACCAATCAAAGACAGCTACTGGCTAGTGAGTACCAATACTGGTAATACTAAATCTACCAATCAAAGACAGCTACTGGCTGGTGAGTACCAATACTGGTAATACTAAATCTACCAATCAAAGACAGCTACTGGTAATACTAAATCTACCAATCAAAGACAGCTACTGGCTGGTGAGTACCAATACTGGCAATACTAAATCTACCAATCAAAGACAGCTACTGGCTGGTGAGTACCAATACTGGTAATACTAAATCTACCAATCAAAGACAGCTACTGGTAATACTAAATCTACCAATCAAAGACAGCTACTGGCTAGTGAGTACCAATACTGGTAATACTAAATCTACCAATCAAAGACAGCTTGTTGTGTTACAGCCTGAATTTTAAAAGGGTGTGTCGCTGGCCTACCCACAATCCCCCATAATGGTCCCGGGTTCGGCCGTATTAGTCCGTCATTGTAAATAAGAATGTGTTCTTAACTGACTTGCTTAGTTAAATAAAGGTTAAATAAAGGTTAAATAAAGGTTAAATAAAGGTTTAATAAAATAAAAGGGTTAAATAAATGTCAAATATAATGCGGAATTATGTTTTTGTTTTTATTTTGACAAACTAATTAAAAATGAAATGTCTTATTAACAGTAAGCATTCAATCCCGTTGTTATGGAAACGCCTAAATAAGTTCAGGAGTAAAAAATGTCCTCAGCAAGTTACATAATAAGTTGCATGGACTCACTGTGTGCAATAATATAGTGTTTAACATGATTTATGAATGACTACCTCATCTCTGTACCACACACATAAGGTCCCTCAGTCGAGCAGTGAATATCAAACACAGATTCAACCACCAGTCATGGGGTATTGTGATGTCGTCATGGGGTATTGTGATGTCGTCATGGGGTATTGTGATGTCATCATGGGGTATTGTGATGTCGTCATGGGGTATTGTGATGTCATCATGGGGTATTGTGATGTCGTCATGGGGTATTGTGAGTCCAAGGCCTCACAGAGAAGGAGCCCTATTTATTATTTTACGTTACCTTTAACGAGTTAAGTCAGTTACGAACTAATTCCTATTTTCAATTACGGCCTCGGAACAGTGGGCTGTTTTACCTGGTCGGCTCGGGGGATTCGATCTTGCAACCTTTCGGTTACTAGTCCAATGCTCTAACCACTAGGCTATCTACCTCCTCTACACTCTAACCACTAGGCAACCTACCTCCTCTACACTCTAACCACTAGGCTACCTGCCTCCTCTACACTCTAACCACTAGGCTACCTGCCTCCTCTACACTCTAACCACTAGGCTACCTGCCTCCTCTACACTCTAACCACTAGGCTACCTGCCTCCTCTACACTCTAACCACTAGGCTACCTGCCTCCTCTACACTCTAACCACTAGGCCACCTACCTCCTCTACACTCTAACCACTAGACAACCTACCTCCTCTACACTCTAACCACTAGGCAACCTACCTATTGGTAGATGGTAAATAAACAAAGAGTCTTTGAGCACGGTGAAGTTATTAATTACACTTTGGATGGTGTGTCAATACACCCAGTCACTACAATGATACAGGCGTCCTTTCTAACTCAGTTGCCGGAGAGGAAGGAAACCGCTCATTGATTTCAGCATGAGGCCAAAGGTGACTTTAAAACAGTTACAGAATTGAATGGCTGTGATAGGAGAAAACTGAGGATGGATCAACAACATTGTAGTTACTCCACAATACTAAACTAAATGACAGAGTGGAAAGAAGGAACTTTACTTCCTGAATACAAAATGTTATGTTTGTGGCAAATCCAACACACCACTCTTTTATTTTCAAGCATGGTGGTGGCTACATCATGTTATGGGTATGCTTGTCATCTACAAGGACTAGGGAGTTTATTAGGACAAAAATAAAAATAATAGAGCTCAGCACAGACAAACTCCTAGAGGGAAAACCTGGTTCAGTCTGACACTGGGAGATTAATTCACCTTTCAGCAGGACAATAACCTAAAAACACCAAGGACAAATATACACTGGAGTTGCTTACCAACAAGACATTGAATGTTCCTGAGTGACCTAGTTAGAGTTTTGGCTTGAAAATCTATGCCAAGACTTGGAAAATGGCTGTGTAGCAATGATCAACAACCAATTTGACAGAAGCTTGAATCATTTTTAAAAGAATGTGTAAATATTGTAAAATGCAGGTGTGCAAAGCTCTTAGAGACTTACCCAGAAAGACTCACAGCTCTTAGAGACTGACCCAGAAAGACTCGCAGCTCTTAGAGACGTACCCAGAAAGACTCGCAGCTCTTAGAGACTTACCCAGAAAGACTCGCAGCTCTTAGAGACGTACCCAGAAAGACTCGCAGCTCTTAGAGACGTACCCAGAAAGACTCGCAGCTCTTAGAGACGTACCCAGAAAGACTCGCAGCTCTTAGAGACGTACCCAGAAAGACTCGCAGCTCTTAGAGACGTACCCAGAAAGACTCGCAGCTCTTAGAGACGTACCCAGAAAGACTCGCAGCTCTTAGAGACGTACCCAGAAAGACTCGCAGCTCTTAGAGACGTACCCAGAAAGACTCGCAGCTCTTAGAGACGTACCCAGAAAGACTCGCAGCTCTTAGAGACGTACCCAGAAAGACTCGCAGCTCTTAGAGACGTACCCAGAGAGACTCGCAGCTCTTAGAGACGTACCCAGAGAGACTCGCAGCTCTTAGAGATGTACCCAGAAAGACTCGCAGCTCTTAGAGACGTACCCAGAGAGACTCGCAGCCATAATCAATGCCAAAGTTGATTCTAACATGTATTGACTCAGGTATGAATTCTTATGTAAATGAGATTTCTGTATTTCATCTTCAATATGTCTAAAAACACATTTTCACTTTGTCATTATGGAGTATTGTGATGTCATTATGAGGTATTGTGATGTCATTATGGGGTATTGTGATGTCATTATGGGGTATTGTGATGTCATTATGGGGTATTGTGATGTCATTATGGGGTATTGTGATGTCATTATGGGGTATTGTGTGTAGATGTTTGAGATAAAAAATAAAAAATAAAGTTTGAATTCAGGCTGTAACACAACAAAATGTGGAATAAGTCAAGGGGTATGAATAATTTGTGAAGCCGCTGTAAAGGAAGCCTGTGTTCCTGTTTTAAACGTCCTGTCAGTTGGAGGGGTTCTGTATCCTACCCCCTTCCTATCCTAGTTCCTAACCCCCCTCCTCCAGGCCTGTGTTCCTGTATCCTTCCTATCCTAGTTCCTAACCCCCCCCCCCCTCCTCCAGGCCTGTGTTCCTGTATCCTTCCTATCCTAGTTCCTAACCCCCCCCTCCTCCTCCCCCAGGCCTGTGTGTGATGATCGGAGCGTCCATATACACGGCGCAGAGGGAGAGTTTTACGGAGGAGTCTCTAAGGAAGGGAGGATACGGTTCATCCTACGTCCTGGCCTGGATCAGTTTCCCCATGACTGTCTTCAGTGGACTCATGTATCTGGTGTTGAGGAAACGCAAATAAAACACTCGTATCTCTACAAGACACAAAACACGTTATAATTGAACAGAGGAAGTGTGTAAACTAACAGTCTATTAGCTAAAAAGGTAACTCTAAAACATGTTGTTGTTAAGAGTGGCTGTTTTTAAAAGACGTTTTCTCCACACTGTGTGGTTGGAATGAGACTGTGACATATCAGCCTGTTTTTTGGGTGGGGGGGTGGGATGGAGTTTGGGGGGTGGGATGGAGTTTGGGCGTGGAGTTTCCATGGTGACGTCAATGCTGTAAATTTGAATAAACAATGGACCAATAAATGGTGTATAGTTGAATTACATGATGAACGATGGTTAAGACTGAGCAGGACAACACTGTGTATAGTTCTACTAGAGTAAACCTAGTGTAGAAGGTGGAATATATAGGATTGTCTGCCGGACCATCTGTCTGTCTGCCTCCCTCCCTCCCCATCTGTCCGTCTGCCTCCCTCCCTGTCCGTCTGCCTCCCTCCCTGCCGGCCTGCCTCCCTCCCTGCCGGCCTGTCCGTCTGCCTTCCTCCCTCCCTGTCCGTCTGCCTCCCTCCCTCCCTGCCGGCCTGTCCGTCGGCCTCCCTCCCTCCCTCCCTGTCCGTCTGCCTCCCTCCCTCCCTGCCGGCCTGTCCGTCTGCCTCCCTCCCTGTCCGTCTGCCTCCCTCCCTGTCCGTCTGCCTGCCTCCCTCCCTGCCGGCCTGTCCGTCTGCCTGCCTCCCTCCCCATCTGTCCGTCTGCCTCCCTCCCTGTCCGTCTGCCTCCCTCCCTGCCGGCCTGCCTCCCTCCCTGCCGGCCTGTCCGTCTGCCTTCCTCCCTCCCTGTCCGTCTGCCTCCCTCCCTCCCTGCCGGCCTGTCCGTCGGCCTCCCTCCCTCCCTCCCTGTCCGTCTGCCTCCCTCCCTCCCTGCCGGCCTGTCCGTCTGCCTCCCTCCCTGTCCGTCTGCCTCCCTCCCTGTCCGTCTGCCTCCCTCCCTGTCCGTCTGCCTCCCTCCCTCCCTCCCTGTCCGTCTGCCTGCCTCCCTCCCTGCCGGCCTGTCCGTCTGCCTCCCTCCCTCCCTCCCTGCCGGCCTGTCTCCCTCCCTGCCTGCCTCCCTCCCTCCCTCCCTGCCGGCCTGTCTCCCTCCCTGCCGACCTCCCTCCCTCCCTGCCGGCCTGTCCGTCTGCCTCCCTGCTGGCCTGTCTGCCTCCCTCCCTCCCTCCCTGCCGGCCTGTCCGTCTGCCTCCCTCCCTGTCCGTCTGCCTCCCTCCCTGCTGGCCTGTCTCCCTCCCTCCCTGCCGGCCTCCCTCCCTCCCTGCCGGCCTGTCTGTCTGCCTCCCTCCCTGTCCGTCTGCCTCCCTCCCTCCCTGCCGGCCTGTCTCCCTCCCTGCCGGCCTGTCCGTCTGCCTCCCTGCTGGCCTGTCTGCCTCCCTCCCTCCCTCCCTGCCGGCCTGTCCGTCTGCCTCCCTGCTGGCCTGTCTGCCTCCCTCCCTCCCTCCCTGCCGGCCTGTCCGTCTGCCTCCCTCCCTGTCCGTCCTGTCTGCCTCCCTCCCTGTCCGTCTCCCTCCCTCCCTCCCTCCCTGTCCGTCTGCCTCCCTCCCTCCCTGCCGGCCTGTCTCCCTCCCTGCCGGCCCGTCTGCCTCCCTGTCAGTCTGTCTGATGAAAGATGCTGAGGTTAATATCGAGGACAGTAAAGAATAGGGGGATAAGGATGATCCACTATCTAACTGGAATAAAAACAGAATGGGACCCACTAGAACACGGAGTCTGAGTCTTCACTGATACAATAAAACCACTATAGTGGGTCCCATAGACAGTCTGTTATAACAGGGGTCTGAGTCTTCACTGATACAATACAACCACTATAGTGGGTCCCATAGACAGTCTGTTATAACAGGGGTCTGAGTCTTCACTGATACAATACAACCACTATAGTGGGTCCCATAGACAGTCTATTATAACAGGGGTCTATAGTGGAGACGTCCCATAGACACAGTCTGTTATAACAGGGGTCTATAGTGGGGGCGTCCCATAGACACAGTCTGTTATAACAGGGGTCTATAGTGGGGACGTCCCATAGACACAGTCTGTTATAACAGGGGTCTATAGTGGGTCCCATAGACACAGTCTGTTATAACAGTGGTCTATAGTGGGTCCCATAGACACAGTCTGTTATAACAGGGTCTATAGTGGGTCCCATAGACAGTCTGTTATAACAGGGGTCAGACATCCCATAGACACAGTCTGTTATAACAGGGGTCAGACGTCCCATAGACACAGTCTGTTATAACAGGGGTCTATAGTGGGTCCCATAGACACAGTCTGTTATAACAGGGGTCTGTAGTGGGTCCCATAGACACAGTCTGTTATAACAGGGGTCTATAGTGGGGACGTCCCATAGACACAGTCTGTTATAACAGGGGTCTATAGTGGGTCCCATAGACACAGTATGTTATAACAGGGGTCTGTAGTGGGTCCCATAGACACAGTCTGTTATAACAGGGGTCTATAGTGGGGACGTCCCATAGACACAGTCTGTTATAACAGGGGTCTATAGTGGGGACGTCCCATAGACACAGTCTGTTATAACAGGGGTCTATAGTGGGTCCCATAGACACAGTCTGTTATAACAGGGGTCTATAGTGGAGACGTCCCATAGACACAGTCTGTTATAACAGGGGTCTATAGTGGGGACGTCCCATAGACACAGTCTGTTATAACAGGGGTCAGACGTCCCATAGACACAGTCTGTTATAACAGGGGTCTGACGTCCCATAGACACAGTCTGTTATAACAGGGGTCAGACGTCCCACAGACACAGTCTGTTATAACAGGGGTCTATAGTGGGTCCCATAGACACAGTCTGTTATAACAGGGGTCTATAGTGGAGACGTCCCATAGACACAGTCTGTTATAACAGGGGTCTGACGTCCCATAGACACAGTCTGTTATAACAGGGGTCTATAGTGGAGACGTCCCATAGACACAGTCTGTTATAACAGGTGTCTATAGTGGGGACGTCCCATAGACACAGTCTGTTATAACAGGGGTCTGTAGTGGGTCCCATAGACACAGTCTGTTATAACAGGGGTCTATAGTGGAGACGTCCCATAGACACAGTCTGTTATAACAGGGGTCTATAGTGGGTCCCATAGACACAGTCTGTTATAACAGGGGTCTATAGTGGGTCCCATAGACACAGTCTGTTATAACAGGGGTCTATAGTGGAGACGTTCCATAGACAGTCTGTTATAACAGGGGTCTATAGTGGAGACGTCCCATAGACAGTCTGTTATAACAGGGGTCTATAGTGGGGACGTCTCATAGACACAGTCTGTTATAACAGGGTCTACATTACATCAGTCTGTAATTGCTGTTTCCATAGAGACAGAGCCCTCCCTGCATTCTTTTGGATTCTATAGCATTTTATAGCATTAGTTTAGATTAGATTCTATAGCATTCTATTTGATTCCATAGCATTAGTTTAGATTAGATTCTATAGCATTCTATTTGATTCGATTCTATAGCATTCTATTTGATTAGATTCTATAGCATTCAATTTGATTCTATTAGATTAGATTCTATAGCATTCTATTTGATTAGATTCTATAGCATTCAATTTGATTCTATTAGATTAGATTCTATAGCATTCATTTAGATTAGATTCTATAGCATTCTATTTGATTCTATTAGATTAGATTCTATAGCATTCTATTCTACCCCAACGGCAGCTTCTGCTTGGCTTTGTTGTTTCCATAGAGACAGAGCCCTCCCTGGGCTCATCATGGGCGTTGTTAAATGTATTTTATATTGAAGTGACGTCCTGTCCCCAGTGATCACTGGTCCTGGTAACTGTATAGGTCAATGTCTGCGTCCCCCCCATTCTCCACCCTTAATCCCCAAGTGTACACTTTGTCGCATGGATTTAACAACAATTTTGGAAATTCCCAGCCAATGCATGAAGCAATCTTATGCGAAGTGTGCAAGTGCACACTTGTGGAAAAGGGTGTAGACTCGGGACACAAAAGCCTAGGGATGAAAGTGCTAGTCGATTTTGACGTGAGAGAGACCGTGGTGTTTCTGGGGATCTGGCGCCACCTGCTGGTGATCCACAGCTCAGTGCCTGTTTTCATAAAGCGTCTTAGGGTAGGGGTGGCTGATCTAGGATCAGTTTGGCTTATTCCAATCATGATGAATAATATGAAAATGTCCAGGGGGACACCTGATCCTAGATCAGAACAGAGAGACATTTAAAAAAAAAAAATACAGGTGTAGATACTCTACTACTACAAAGGGTCTGGTAACTCCACAGTCCTGGAGAGAGATGGTCTCTATTCAAAGGGTCTGGTAACTCCACAGTCCTGGAGAGAGATGGTCTCTATTCAAAGGGTTTGGTATCTCCACAGTCCTGGAGAGAGATGGTCTCTATTCAAAGGGTCTGGTAACTCCACAGTACTGGAGAGAGATGGTCTCTATTCAAAGGGTCTGGTAACTCCACAGTCCTGGAGAGTCTCTATTCAAAGGGTCTGGTAACTCCACAGTCCTGGAGAGAGATGGTCTCTATTCAAATGGTCTGGTAACTCCACAGTCCTGGAGAGAGATGGTCTCTATTCAAAGGGTCTGGTAACTCCACAGTCCTGGAGAGAGATGGTCTCTATTCAAAGGATCTGGTAACTCCACAGTCCTGGAGAGAGATGGTCTCTATTCAAAGGATCTGGTAACTCCACAGTCCTGGAGAGAGATGGTCTCTATTCAAAGGGTCTGGTATCTCCACAGTCCTGGAGAGAGATGGTCTCTATTCAAAGGGTCTGGTAACTCCACAGTCCTGGAGAGAGATGGTCTCTATTCAAAGGGTCTGGTAACTCCACAGTCCTGGAGAGAGATGGTCTCTATTCAAAGGGTCTGGTAACTCCACAGTCCTGGAGAGAGATGGTCTCTATTCAAATGGTCTGGTATCTCCACAGTCCTGGAGAGTCTCTATTCAAAGGGTCTGGTAACTCCACAGTCCTGGAGAGAGATGGTCTCTATTCAAAGGGTCTGGTAACTCCACAGTCCTGGAGAGAGATGGTCTCTATTCAAAGGGTCTGGTAACTCCACAGTCCTGGAGAGAGATGGTCTCTAATCAAAGGGTCTGGTAACTCCACAGTCCTGGAGAGAGATGGTCTCTATTCAAAGGGTCTGGTAACTCCACAGTCCTGGAGAGAGATGGTCTCTATTCAAAGGGTCTGGTAACTCCACAGTCCTGGAGAGTCTCTATTCAAATGGTCTGGTATCTCCACAGTCCTGGAGAGTCTCTATTCAAAGGGTCTGGTAACTCCACAGTCCTGGAGAGTCTCTATTCAAAGGGTCTGGTAACTCCACAGTCCTGGAGAGTCTCTATTCAAATGGTCTGGTATCTCCACAGTCCTGGAGAGTCTCTATTCAAAGGGTCTGGTATCTCCACAGTCCTGGAGAGTCTCTATTCAAAGGGTCTGGTAACTCCACAGTCCTGGAGAGTCTCTATTCAAATGGTCTGGTATCTCCACAGTCCTGGAGAGTCTCTATTCAAAGGGTCTGGTATCTCCACAGTCCTGGAGAGTCTCTATTCAAATGGTCTGGTATCTCCACAGTCCTGGAGAGTCTCTATTCAAAGGGTCTGGTATCTCCACAGTCCTGGAGAGTCTCTATTCAAATGGTCTGGTAACTCCACAGTCCTGGAGAGTCTCTATTCAAAGGGTCTGGTATCTCCACAGTCCTGGAGAGAGATGGTCTCTATTCAAATGGTCTGGTAACTCCACAGTCCTGGAGAGTCTCTATTCAAAGGGTCTGGTATCTCCACAGTCCTGGAGAGAGATGGTCTCTATTCAAATGGTCTGGTATCTCCACAGTCCTGGAGAGTCTCTATTCAAATGGTCTGGTATCTCCACAGTCCTGGAGAGTCTCTATTCAAATGGTCTGGTAACTCCACAGTCCCGGAGAGTCTCTATTCAAAGGGTCTGGTAACTCCACAGTCCTGGAGAGTCTCTATTCAAAGGGTCTGGTAACTCCACAGTCCTGGAGTGTCTCTATTCAAAGGGTCTGGTAACTCCACAGTCCTGGAGAGTCTCTATTCAAAGGGTCTGGTAACTCCACAGTCCTGGAGAGTCTCTATTCAAAGGGTCTGGTAACTCCACAGTCCTGGAGTGTCTCTATTCAAAGGGTCTGGTAACTCCACAGTCCTGGAGAGAGATGGTCTCTATTCAAAGGGTCTGGTAACTCCACAGTCCTGGAGAGAGATGGTCTCTATTCAAAGGGTCTGGTAACTCCACAGTCCTGGAGAGTCTCTATTCAAAGGGTCTGGTATCTCCACAGTCCTGGAGAGAGATGGTCTCTATTCAAAGGGTCTGGTATCTCCACAGTCCTGGAGAGTCTCTACTCAAAGGGTCTGGTAACTCCACAGTCCTGGAGAGAGATGGTCTCTATTCAAATGGTCTGGTAACTCCACAGTCCTGGAGAGAGATGGTCTCTATTCAAAGGGTCTGGTAACTCCACAGTCCTGGAGAGAGATGGTCTCTATTCAAATGGTCTGGTAACTCCACAGTCCTGGAGAGTCTCTATTCAAAGGGTCTGGTAACTCCACAGTCCTGGAGTGTCTCTATTCAAAGGGTCTGGTAACTCCACAGTCCTGGAGAGTCTCTATTCAAAGGGTCTGGTAACTCCACAGTCCTGGAGAGTCTCTATTCAAAGGGTCTGGTAACTCCACAGTCCTGGAGTGTCTCTATTCAAAGGGTCTGGTAACTCCACAGTCCTGGAGAGAGATGGTCTCTATTCAAAGGGTCTGGTAACTCCACAGTCCTGGAGAGTCTCTATTCAAAGGGTCTGGTATCTCCACAGTCCTGGAGAGAGATGGTCTCTATTCAAAGGGTCTGGTATCTCCACAGTCCTGGAGAGTCTCTATTCAAAGGGTCTGGTAACTCCACAGTCCTGGAGAGAGATGGTCTCTATTCAAAGGGTCTGGTAACTCCACAGTCCTGGAGAGTCTCTATTCAAAGGGTCTGGTAACTCCACAGTCCTGGAGAGTCTCTATTCAAAGGATCTGGTATCTCCACAGTCCTGGAGAGAGATGGTCTCTATTCAAATGGTCTGGTAACTCCACAGTCCTGGAGAGAGATGGTCTCTATTTAAAGGGTCTGGTAACTCCACAGTCCTGGAGAGAGATGGTCTCTATTCAAAGGGTCTGGTAACTCCACAGTCCTGGAGAGTCTCTATTCAAAGGGTCTGGTAACTCCACAGTCCTGGAGAGAGATGGTCTCTATTCAAAGGGTCTGGTAACTCCACAGTCCTGGAGAGAGATGGTCTCTATTCAAAGGGTCTGGTATCTCCACAGTCCTGGAGAGTCTCTATTCAAAGGGTCTGGTAACTCCACAGTCCTGGAGAGAGATGGTCTCTATTCAAAGGGTCTGGTAACTCCACAGTCCTGGAGAGAGATGGTCTCTATTCAAAGGGTCTGGTAACTCCACAGTCCTGGAGAGAGATGGTCTCTATTCAAAGGGTCTGGTAACTCCACAGTCCTGGAGAGAGATGGTCTCTATTCAAAGGGTCTGGTAACTCCACAGTCCTGGAGAGAGATGGTCTCTAATCAAAGGGTCTGGTAACTCCACAGTCCTGGAGAGAGATGGTCTCTATTCAAAGGGTCTGGTAACTCCACAGTCCTGGAGAGAGATGGTCTCTATTCAAAGGGTCTGGTATCTCCACAGTCCTGGAGAGAGATGGTCTCTATTCAAAGGGTCTGGTAACTCCACAGTCCTGGAGAGAGATGGTCTCTATTCAAATGGTCTGGTAACTCCACAGTCCTGGAGAGAGATGGTCTCTATTCAAAGGGTCTGGTAACTCCACAGTCCTGGAGAGAGATGGTCTCTATTCAAAGGGTCTGGTAACTCCACAGTCCTGGAGAGAGATGGTCTCTATTCAAAGGGTCTGGTAACTCCACAGTCCTGGAGAGTCTCTATTCAAAGGGTCTGGTAACTCCACAGTCCTGGAGAGAGATGGTCTCTATTCAAAGGGTCTGGTAACTCCACAGTCCTGGAGAGTCTCTATTCAAATGGTCTGGTAACTCCACAGTCCTGGAGAGAGATGGTCTCTATTCAAAGGGTCTGGTAACTCCACAGTCCTGGAGAGTCTCTATTCAAAGGGTCTGGTAACTCCACAGTCCTGGAGAGAGATGGTCTCTATTCAAAGGGTCTGGTAACTCCACAGTCCTGGAGAGTCTCTATTCAAAGGGTCTGGTATCTCCACAGTCCTGTAGAGAGATGGTCTCTAATCAAAGGGTCTGGTAACTCCACAGTCCTGGAGAGAGATGGTCTCTATTCAAATGGTCTGGTATCTCCACAGTCCTGGAGAGAGATGGTCTCTATTCAAAGGGTCTGGTAACTCCACAGTCCTGGAGAGAGATGGTCTCTATTCAAAGGATCTGGTAACTCCACAGTCCTGGAGAGAGATGGTCTCTATTCAAAGGATCTGGTAACTCCACAGTCCTGGAGAGAGATGGTCTCTATTCAAAGGGTCTGGTAACTCCACAGTCCTGGAGAGTCTCTATTCAAAGGGTCTGGTAACTCCACAGTCCTGGAGAGAGATGGTCTCTATTCAAAGGGTCTGGTAACTCCACAGTCCTGGAGAGAGATGGTCTCTATTCAAAGGGTCTGGTATCTCCACAGTCCTGGAGAGAGATGGTCTCTATTCAAAGGGTCTGGTAACTCCACAGTCCTGGAGAGAGATGGTCTCTATTCAAAGGGTCTGGTAACTCCACAGTCCTGGAGAGAGATGGTCTCTATTCAAAGGATCTGGTATATCCACAGTACTGGAGGAGATAGTGGGTATTTAGGCCATTGTATTTGAAAATCAGATTCGTTAGTGCTGGGCTGGGACAAAAGCCTGCACAGTCAGAGGCTCTGTAGACGTGGGCCATACAGACAAACCTTTTCATATCACCAGAGACACTTTACAAGGACAAGGTAGGAAACATTGAGATATTTTATTATACAAAGGTGGTTAAAATGTGAACAGGACAGTTATGAAATATCATCTGCTAACAGGAGTGACTGGTAGTCATGACCAACATCACTAACAGGAGTGACTGGTAGTCATGACCAACATCACTAACAGGAGTGACTGGTAGTCATGACCAACATCACTAACAGAGTTGGCTCAACTAGGACAGATATATTAACAGGAGTGACTGGTAGTCATGACCAACATCACTAACAGAGTTGACTCAACTAGGACAGATATATTAACAGAGTTGACTCAACTAGGACAGATATACTAACAGAGTTGGCTCAACTAGGACAGATATACTAACAGAGTTGACTCAACTAGGACAGATATACTAACAGAGTTGACTCAACTAGGACAGATATACTAACAGAGTTGGCTCAACTAGGACAGATACACTAACAGAGTTGACTCAACTAGGACAGATGTACTAACATCACTAACAGAGTTGGCTCAACTAGGACAGCTGTACCAACATCACTAACAGAGTTTACTCAACTAGGACAGATATACCAACATCACTAACAGAGTTGACTCAACTAGGACAGATATACCAACATCACTAACAGAGTTTACTCAACTAGGACAGATATACCAACATCACTAACAGAGTTGACTCAACTAGGCCAGATATACTAACAGAGTTGACTCAACTAGGCCAGATATACTAACAGAGTTGACTCAACTAGGCCAGATATACTAACAGAGTTGACTCAACTAGGCCAGATATACTAACAGAGTTGACTCAACTAGGCCAGATATACTAACAGAGTTGACTCAACTAGGACAGACGTACTAACAGAGTTGACTCAACTAGGACAGATATACTAATATAGTTGACTCAACTAGGCCAGACGTACTAACAGAGTTGACTCAACTAAGCCAGACGTTGGTTCCGGGTTTCAGAGATTAAACATGTGTAAAACGGACCGACACCAGGTTGGTTACCGCGGTGACGAAGGACGAATCCCCACCCAGTCTTCCTTTCCTGCCTGCTTTAAACCCTGTCGTCCTCGTCAGCCTAATATTTCAGGTTAGCTAGGTGAAGTCTCAATGTCGTTCACTATGTCTACGTTCAGGTTAGTTCCTCACTAATTAGTGACCTTAAATTCATCAAATCAAGTACAAGGGTGGAGTGAAACCCCCCCCCCCCCACAGACGCTCAGCCCCTCCCCTCCGTGGAATGAGTTGGGACATGCGTCGCTGAGTATCTTTCATCAGATCGGTAATGCTATTGAAAACACACAACAACAACAAAAAATCATTTTTATTCCCTCCTTCTGTTCCTCTTTGGATGGTAGCACAGAGAATTCCTGGAGTCTAGCAAGTCACTAGACCTCAGTGACCTTTCAACTCTCACCTCTGGAGGGAGGGAGGGAGGGAGGGGGGGGGGGGGAGTGGCCTTCAATCTAGACGACCAGAACTCCCCGCCACGTCTCTATGCCAGGAGGACAGTCTGTACGTCGCTGTACGGTCCGTAGCGACCATACCGGTCCTTGCCCACCACGATGACGTAGGTGGTACCCGATTGGTACTTGGTTACCGTGACAGCCATGGGCAGGGCCAGGGCCTTGACCACACCCACATTCCTCCAGGACGGGGAGACGCTGCTGCTATGACTCTCCTGAGCGATGTAGATACTGGAGGGAGGAGAGAGAGGGAGGGGGGAGAGGGAAGGGTAGAGGGAGGAGAGAGAGGGAGGGAAGAGAGGGAGGGGGGAGAGGGAGGGAAGAGAGGGAGGGAAGAGAGGGAGGGGAGAGGGAGGGGTAGAGGGAAGAGAGGGAGGGGTAGAGGGAAGAGAGGGAGGGGTATAGGGAAGAGAAGTAGGGGGTAGAGGGAAGAGAGGTAGGGGGGATAGGGAAGAGAGAGAGGGAGGGGGGAGAGGGAAGGGAGGGGGGAGAGGGAAGAGGGGGAGAGGGAAGAGAGAGAGAGGGGTAGAGGGAGGAGAGAGAGGGAGGGGTAGAGGGAGGAGAGAGAGGGAGGGGTAGAGGGAGGGGTAGAGTGAGGAGAGAGGGAGGGAGGGGTAGAGGTAGGAGAGAGGGAGGGGGAGAGGGAAGAGAGAGGGAGGGGGAGAGGGAAGAGAGAGAGGGAAGAGAGAGAGGGAGGGGTAGAGGGAGGAGAGAGAGGGATGGGGTAGAGGGAAGAGAGGTAGGGGGAGAGGGAAGAGAGGTAGGGGGGAGAAGGAAGAGAGAGAGGGAGGAGAGGGAGGAGAGAGAGGGAGAGGGATTTGATCAGTTGATTTGGAAGTTTGACAAATTGCACACATCCCATTCACTTTCATTGACGGCTAGAGCCGGGTCGCTCCGTGTGTCTGTACCTGTAACTAGAGCCGGGTCGCTCCGTGTGTCTGTACCTGTAACTAGAGCCGGGTCACTCCGTGTGTCTGTACCTGTAACTAGAGCCGGGTCGCTCCGTGTGTCTGTAACTAGAGCCGGGTCGCTCCGTGTGTCTGTAACTAGAGCCGGGTCGCTCCGTGTGTCTGTAACTAGAGCCGGGTCGCTCCGTGTGTCTGTAACTAGAGCCGGGTCGCTCCGTGTGTCTGTAACTAGAGCCGGGTCGCTCCGTGTGTCTGTAACTAGAGCCGGGTCGCTCCGTGTGTCTGTAACTAGAGCCGGGTCGCTCCGTGTGTCTGTAACTAGAGCCGGGTCGCTCCGTGTGTCTGTACCTGTAACTGTCCATGTCGGGCGCCGCAGCGTCTTCCTCAGTGACCCTCCAGTGGATGACCAGACACGGGGCAGGGTTTCGGATACGGGCCAGGTGTACAAGGGGCTTCTGGGGGATGGAGTAGGAGGCCGCCTCGAGGGGGAGGGAGGAAGGGAAAGGGGTCGGGGGGAGAGGAGGGAGATGGGACAGCAGCTCACTCTGAGACGGAGGAAGACGAATAGCGACTAGAGGACACGGGGACTCCTCGGTCTTAACGGTGTTTTCCATCTTCACCGTGCCCTCCATTTTAACTGGCGATGTGGCTGGCGGTCCGGTCACCGGTACGACAGACGCCTCGACCTTCTACACACACAAGGGAAGGGAGAGGTTACATGGCTTGACAGTTACTGAGAGAGGAAGACAAGAAAATAACGACTTTCAGAATAATTATTATTATAATGTTGCTGGATAATAACTACTAATAACTACAAACTACTAATAACTACTAATAACTACAAACTACTAATAACTACTAATAACTACTAACTACTAATAACTACTAACTACTAATAACTACTAATAACTACAAACTACTAATAACTACAAACTACTAATAACTACTAATAACCACAAACTACTAATAACTACAAACTACTAATAACTACAAACTACAAACTACTAATAACTACAAACTACTAATAACTACTAATAACTACAAACTACTAATAACTACTAATAACTACAAACTACTAATAACTACAAACTACTAATAACCATAAATAACTACAAACTACTAATAACCACAAACAACTACTCATAACTACTAATAACCACTAATTACTACAAACTACTAATAACTACTAATAACTACAAACTACTAATAGCTACTAACAACCACTAATAGCTACTAACAACCACTAATAACTACTAACAACCACAAATAACTACAAACTACTAATAACTACAAACTACTAATAACCACGAACAACTACTAATAACCACTAATAACTACCAATAACTACCAATAACCACTAATAACTACCAATAACTACTAATGACTACCAATTACTACTAATAACCACTAAAAACCACTAATAACCACTAATAACTACTAATAACCACCAATAACCACCAATAACTACTAATAACTACTAATAACTACTAATAACCACTAATAACCACTAATAACCACTAATAACCACCAATACCTACTAATAACTCCTTTATAATGCAGAGGTCAGAGTGTAGTAGGAACCTACCGGTACTTGAGGAGAGAGGAAGAGGAGAACGAGATGGAGGAGGAGAGGTAGGAGGAAGACAAGGGGAGGTAGGAGGAAGAGGTCAGAGTGTAGCAGAAACCTACCGGTACTTGAGGAGAGAGAACGGGAGGAAGAGGAGAACGAGGAGGAGGAGGAGTGGTCGGAGGAAGAGGAGGAGTGGTAGGAGGAAGAGGGATGTTGTGTTTCTTTCCATTCCTCTCTTTTTCTCTCTTCCTGTCTGGGGATTTTTTATTGGACATCTAGAGAGACAAACAACCAATCACAGACAAGCTGTTAGTATCAGAACCTATCAGAGTCTCAGAAGTATCAGAACCAGTAGCGGTGTATGAGATGGGGGTGTGTGTGTAGGTGTGTGTGTAGGGTGTAGGTGTGTGTGTGTGTGTGTAGGTGAGTGTGTAGGTGTGTGTGTGTCGGTGTGTGTGTCTAGGTGTGTGTATGTGTGTCTAGGTGTGAGTGTGTGTGTCTAGGTGTGTGTGTGTGTGTGTCTAGGTGTGTGTGTGTGTGTGTCTAGGTGTGTGTATGTGTGTCTAGGTGTGAGTGTGTGTGTGTCTAGGTGTGTGTGTGTGTGTGTCTAGGTGTGTGTGTGTATGTGTAGGTGTGTGTGTGTGTGTGTAGGTGTGTGTGTGTGTGTGTGTGTAGGTGTGTGTGTGTGTGTGTAGGTGTGTGTGTGTGTGTAGGTGTGTGTGTCTCTCTGTGTGTGTGTGTGTGTCTGTGTGTGTATCTGTGTGTGTGTGTGTGTGTGTGTAGGTGTGTGTGTGTGTAGGTGTGTAGGTGTGTGTGTGTCTCTCTCTGTGTGTGTGTGTGTGTGTGTGTGTGTGTGTAGTTGTGTAGTGTGTACGTTACC
>NC_143034.1:82206370-82221370 GCF_057628025.1 Oncorhynchus mykiss | reverse complement strand
TGGAGAGACCTCTCCTGAGTCTATAGTGCCGAGAGAGAGAGAGAGAGAGAGACATGGAGAGACCTCTCCTGAGTCTATAGTGCCGAGAAAGAGAGAGAGACATGGAGAGACCTCTCCTGAGTCTATAATGCCGAAAGAGAGAGAGACATGGGGAGAGAGAGAGAGACATGGGGAGAGAGAGAGACAGAGAGAGAGAGACAGAGAGAGAGAGACAGACAGACAGACAGACAGACACTGCTCCTGTGTTAGGAAGGTTATAGAAGTAGGAATTAGAATACTAGAATGGACAGGAACCTTCTTATGATGGGATAAACGTCGGCCATGTTGGTCAGGGAGTTGGTCAACCATCGTTTGCCAGTGCTGTGATAAGATATTATGTAAAATAATGAATTTGAACAATTTTATCTGCGCTGTATGTGTGTTAGCTAGCTAGCCAGACAGTTTTAGAGGAATGATTCTATACATGTGTCAAATGAAATGCCGATATGTCAACATTTCATTTAAAACAATGCAGTCATTCCCTCCGCCACATCCTGTCTGATAACAGTTGATGATGGGACTTAGACAAGTTGTGAAGGCAACAATTACTGACATTGTATCATATAATAGCACTCACAGCTTTAACAGGAAAACTAAAATGTGGACATTTATGGTCTGTTTACATATATTTTAGAGGTTATTTATACAGAAAAAAATGTGTATAAACACGGTATAAACTGTATTTATAATTATATGATATTATTTTAGTTTGACTATAATTCTATTACAAAATACCTGATATCACATTCCATTTTCCTGCATAGTAAAACCAGGATGAGGCCTCTACTGCCATTCATTCCAATTAGACTGGGCTTTGGGATTTCTCCCTGACCAAGATGGCTGCCATTTTCCACTCCATTCCGGAACTTTGAGGGTTTATGACATAACTCCCTTCTAGTCATTTAAGCTTCAGCTTCAAGGGAAAGTTTCATAGGATCTCTATGGAATATATCCCCGTGATGTAATTAAACAATAAGGGACGAAGAGGTGTGGTATATGGCCAATATACCCCTGCTAAAGGTATATAGGACACAGTCCTTAGCCGTGGTGTATTGGTCCATATATCACAAACCCCCTAAGGTTGCCTTTTTGCCATGATAAACTGGTTACCAACGTAATTAGAGGAGTAAAAATAAATGTTTCGTCATAGCCGTGATATACGGTCTGATATACCACGGCTGTCAGCCAATCAGCATTCAGGGCTCGAACCTTCCAGTTTATAATTGATTGTAAAGCACAGGATTTCCATTTTTGTTTATCAATAAACATTAACATTTACACAGCACAGGCTTTAATGCATTTTAAATTCTCTTTACAATTTTAGATATACGTTTTTAAATTATTTATTCAATATAGAAAATGCTGAGCATAATAGTATTGGCAAAATGATTTCTCAAACTAAAACGATACCGTGCCCCTCTAAGGGCAGAGCAGCGCCCTGTGCTGTGAAAAAGGCCTTCTGGTATCCACCTTGTGCCACTCTGTCCAGGAGAGACACTAAACAAACAGAGACAAGATGCAAATTAATGGTCATGTTTTAACAACGTAAACAAAACAAACAAATGGTATTTTAAACCGTAATACATATCTAGAGTTGATGTAGCCTATTTCATAAATTGTTGGGGATGTTTTTAAACTTTGGAAAAAAAACAAACAAACAACGATAGTGACTGTTTAGCGTGGCTAACTGCTAACTGGAACAATGGAAAGGCTAATGATAATTTAGCGTGGCTAACTGCTAACTGGAACAATGGAAAAGCTAATGATAATTTAGCGTGGCTAACTGCTAACTGGAACAATGGAAAGCCTAATGACCGTTTAGTGCGGCTAACTGCTAACTGGAACAATGGAAAGGCTAATGACCGTTTAGCGCGGCTAACTGCTAACTGGAACAATGGAAAGGCTAATGACCGTTTAGCGCGGCTAACTGCTAACTGGAACAATGGAAAGGCTAATGACCGTTTAGCGCGGCTAACTGCTAACTGGAACAATGGAAAGGCTAATGACCGTTTAGCGCGGCTAACTGCTAACTGGAACAATGGAAAGGCTAATGACCGTTTAGCGCGGCTAACTGCTAACTGGAACAATGGAAAGGCTAATGACCGTTTAGCGCGGCTAACTGCTAACTGGAACAATGGAAAGGTCCATTTTGAAATGTGCAGTGCTTCATTTATAAATTGTGAAGTGCTGGAACAAAACGTGAGCCGAGGGGGGGGGGGGGGGGGGGGGGGGGGGGGGGGTGGTGTGTGCGACCTGGGGGGTTCTGAGGTTCTTAAAAACAAATCACTGGCATGCATTATCATGGCTTTTTTTTTTTTTTAGAGAGAGAGAGGGGTTTTGCATATTGGCATGGAGCAGTAGATTAGAGAGAGAGGGGTTTTGCATATTGGCATGGAGCAGTAGATTAGAGAGAGAGAGGGGTTTTGCATATTGGCATGGAGCAGTAGATTAGAGAGAGAGGGGTTTTGCATATTGGCATGGAGCAGTAGATTAGAGAGAGAGAGGGGTTTTGCATATTGGCATGGAGCAGTAGATTAGAGAGAGAGAGGGGTTTTGCATATTGGCATGGAGCAGTAGATTAGAGAGAGAGAGGGGTTTTGCATATTGGCATGGAGCAGTAGATTAGAGAAAGAGGGGTTTTGCATATTGGCATGGAGCAGTAGATTAGAGAGAGAGAGGGGTTTTGCATATTGGCATGGAGCAGTAGATTAGAGAGAGAGGGCTTTTGCATATTGGCATGGAGCAGTAGATTAGAGAGAGAGGGGTCTTGCATATTGGCATGGAGCAGTAGATTAGAGAGAGAGGGGTCTTGCATATTGGCATGGAGCAGTAGATTAGAGAGAGAGGGGTTTTGCATATTGGCATGGAGCAGTAGATTAGAGAGAGAGAGGGGTTTTGCATATTGGCATGGAGCAGTAGATTAGAGAGAGAGGGGTTTTGCATATTGGCATGGAGCAGTAGATTAGAGAGAGAGGGCTTTTGCATATTGGCATGGAGCAGTAGATTAGAGAGAGAGAGGTTTTGCATATTGGCATGGAGCAGTAGATTAGAGAGAGAGAGAGGTTTTGCATATTGGCATGGAGCAGTAGATTAGAGAGAGAGGGGTTTTGCATATTGGCATGGAGCAGTAGATTAGAGAGAGAGAGAGGTTTTGCATATTGGCATGGAGCAGTAGATTAGAGAGAGAGGGGTTTTGCATATTGGCATGGAGCAGTAGATTAGAGAGAGAGGGGTTTTGCATATTGGCATGGAGCAGTAGATTAGAGAGAGAGAGGGGTTTTGCATATTGGCATGGAGCAGTAGATTAGAGAGAGAGAGGGGTTTTGCATATTGGCATGGAGCAGTAGATTAGAGAGAGAGAGGGGTTTTGCATATTGGCATGGAGCAGTAGATTAGAGAAAGAGGGGTTTTGCATATTGGCATGGAGCAGTAGATTAGAGAGAGAGAGGGGTTTTGCATATTGGCATGGAGCAGTAGATTAGAGAGAGAGGGCTTTTGCATATTGGCATGGAGCAGTAGATTAGAGAGAGAGGGGTCTTGCATATTGGCATGGAGCAGTAGATTAGAGAGAGAGGGGTCTTGCATATTGGCATGGAGCAGTAGATTAGAGAGAGAGGGGTTTTGCATATTGGCATGGAGCAGTAGATTAGAGAGAGAGGGGTTTTGCATATTGGCATGGAGCAGTAGATTAGAGAGAGAGAGGGGTTTTGCATATTGGCATGGAGCAGTAGATTAGAGAGAGAGGGCTTTTGCATATTGGCATGGAGCAGTAGATTAGAGAGAGAGGGCTTTTGCATATTGGCATGGAGCAGTAGATTAGAGAGAGAGGGGTTTTGCATATTGGCATGGAGCAGTAGATTAGAGAGAGAGAGGGGTTTTGCATATTGGCATGGAGCAGTAGATTAGAGAGAGAGGGGTTTTGCATATTGGCATGGAGCAGTAGATTAGAGAGAGAGGGCTTTTGCATATTGGCATGGAGCAGTAGATTAGAGAGAGAGGGGTTTTGCATATTGGCATGGAGCAGTAGATTAGAGAGAGAGGGGTTTTGCATATTGGCATGGAGCAGTAGATTAGAGAGAGAGAGGGGTTTTGCATATTGGCATGGAGCAGTAGATTAGAGAGAGAGGGGTTTTGCATATTGGCATGGAGCAGTAGATTAGAGAGAGAGGGCTTTTGCATATTGGCATGGAGCAGTAGATTAGAGAGAGAGAGGTTTTGCATATTGGCATGGAGCAGTAGATTAGAGAGAGAGAGAGGTTTTGCATATTGGCATGGAGCAGTAGATTAGAGAGAGAGGGGTTTTGCATATTGGCATGGAGCAGTAGATTAGAGAGAGAGAGAGGTTTTGCATATTGGCATGGAGCAGTAGATTAGAGAGAGAGGGGTTTTGCATATTGGCATGGAGCAGTAGATTAGAGAGAGAGAGAGGTTTTGCATATTGGCATGGAGCAGTAGATTAGAGAGAGAGGGGTTTTGCATATTGGCATGGAGCAGTAGATTAGAGAGAGAGGGGTTTTGCATATTGGCATGGAGCAGTAGATTAGAGAGAGAGAGGGGTTTTGCATATTGGCATGGAGCAGTAGATTAGAGAGAGAGGGGTTTTGCATATTGGCATGGAGCAGTAGATTAGAGAGAGAGGGCTTTTGCATATTGGCATGGAGCAGTAGATTAGAGAGAGAGGGGTTTTGCATATTGGCATGGAGCAGTAGATTAGAGAGAGAGGGGTTTTGCATATTGGCATGGAGCAGTAGATTAGAGAGAGAGAGGGGTTTTGCATATTGGCATGGAGCAGTAGATTAGAGAGAGAGGGGTTTTGCATATTGGCATGGAGCAGTAGATTAGAGAGAGAGGGCTTTTGCATATTGGCATGGAGCAGTAGATTAGAGAGAGAGAGGTTTTGCATATTGGCATGGAGCAGTAGATTAGAGAGAGAGAGAGGTTTTGCATATTGGCATGGAGCAGTAGATTAGAGAGAGAGGGGTTTTGCATATTGGCATGGAGCAGTAGATTAGAGAGAGAGAGAGGTTTTGCATATTGGCATGGAGCAGTAGATTAGAGAGAGAGGGGTTTTGCATATTGGCATGGAGCAGTAGATTAGAGAGAGAGAGAGGTTTTGCATATTGGCATGGAGCAGTAGATTAGAGAGAGAGGGGTTTTGCATATTGGCATGGAGCAGTAGATTAGAGAGAGAGGGGTTTTGCATATTGGCATGGAGCAGTAGATTAGAGAGAGAGAGGGGTTTTGCATATTGGCATGGAGCAGTAGATTAGAGAGAGAGGGGTTTTGCATATTGGCATGGAGCAGTAGATTAGAGAGAGAGAGGTTTTGCATATTGGCATGGAGCAGTAGATTAGAGAGAGGGGTTTTGCATATTGGCATGGAGCAGTAGATTAGAGAGAGAGGGGTTTTGCATATTGGCATGGAGCAGTAGATTAGAGAGAGAGAGGGGTTTTGCATATTGGCATGGAGCAGTAGATTAGAGAAAGGGGTTTTGCATATTGGCATGGAGCAGTAGATTAGAGAGAGAGAGAGGTTTTGCATATTGGCATGGAGCAGTAGATTAGAGAGAGGGGTTTTGCATATTGGCATGGAGCAGTAGATTAGAGAGAGAGGGGTTTTGCATATTGGCATGGAGCAGTAGATTAGAGAGAGAGAGGGGTTTTGCATATTGGCATGGAGCAGTAGATTAGAGAGAGAGAGGTTTTGCATATTGGCATGGAGCAGTAGATTAGAGAGAGAGAGGTTTTGCATATTGGCATGGAGCAGTAGACTAGAGAGAGAGAGGTTTTGCATATTGGCATGGAGCAGTAGATTAGAGAGAGAGAGGGGTTTTGCATATTGGCATGGAGCAGTAGATTAGAGAGAGAGGGGTTTTGCATATTGGCATGGAGCAGTAGATTAGAGAGATATAGGTTTTGCATATTGGCATGGAGCAGTAGATTAGAGAGAGAGAGGGGTTTTGCATATTGGCATGGAGCAGTAGATTAGAGAGAGAGGGGTTTTGCATATTGGCATGGAGCAGTAGATTAGAGAGAGAGAGGTTTTGCATATTGGCATGGAGCAGTAGACTAGAGAGAGAGAGGTTTTGCATATTGGCATGGAGCAGTAGATTAGAGAGAGAGAGGTTTTGCATATTGGCATGGAGCAGTAGATTAGAGAGAGGGGTTTTGCATATTGGCATGGAGCAGTAGATTAGAGAGAGAGGGGTTTTGCATATTGGCATGGAGCAGTAGATTAGAGAGAGAGAGGGGTTTTGCATATTGGCATGGAGCAGTAGATTAGAGAGAGGGGTTTTGCATATTGGCATGGAGCAGTAGATTAGAGAGAGAGAGAGGTTTTGCATATTGGCATGGAGCAGTAGATTAGAGAGAGGGGTTTTGCATATTGGCATGGAGCAGTAGATTAGAGAGAGAGGGGTTTTGCATATTGGCATGGAGCAGTAGATTAGAGAGAGAGAGGGGTTTTGCATATTGGCATGGAGCAGTAGATTAGAGAGAGAGAGGTTTTGCATATTGGCATGGAGCAGTAGATTAGAGAGAGAGAGGTTTTGCATATTGGCATGGAGCAGTAGACTAGAGAGAGAGAGGTTTTGCATATTGGCATGGAGCAGTAGATTAGAGAGAGAGAGGGGTTTTGCATATTGGCATGGAGCAGTAGATTAGAGAGAGAGGGGTTTTGCATATTGGCATGGAGCAGTAGATTAGAGAGAGATAGGTTTTGCATATTGGCATGGAGCAGTAGATTAGAGAGAGAGAGGGGTTTTGCATATTGGCATGGAGCAGTAGATTAGAGAGAGAGGGGTTTTGCATATTGGCATGGAGCAGTAGATTAGAGAGAGAGAGGTTTTGCATATTGGCATGGAGCAGTAGACTAGAGAGAGAGAGGTTTTGCATATTGGCATGGAGCAGTAGATTAGAGAGAGAGGGGTTTTGCATATTGGCATGGAGCAGTAGATTAGAGAGAGAGAGAGGGGTTTTGCATATTGGCATGGAGCAGTAGATTAGAGAGAGAGGGGTCTTGCATATTGGCATGGAGCAGTAGATTAGAGAGAGAGGGGTTTTGCATATTGGCATGGAGCAGTAGATTAGAGAGAGAGGGGTCTTGCATATTGGCATGGAGCAGTAGATTAGAGAGAGAGGGGTTTTGCATATTGGCATGGAGCAGTAGATTAGAGAGAGAGAGGTTTTGCATATTGGCATGGAGCAGTAGATTAGAGAGAGAGGGGTTTTGCATACTGGCATGGAGCAGTAGATTAGAGAGAGAGAGGTTTTGCATATTGGCATGGAGCAGTAGATTAGAGAGAGAGGGGTTTTGCATATTGGCATGGAGCAGTAGATTAGAGAGAGAGAGGTTTTGCATATTGGCATGGAGCAGTAGATTAGAGAGAGAGGGGTTTTGCATACTGGCATGGAGCAGTAGATTAGAGAGAGAGAGGTTTTGCATATTGGCATGGAGCAGTAGATTAGAGAGAGAGAGGTTTTGCATATTGGCATGGAGCAGTAGATTAGAGAGAGAGAGGTTTTGCATATTGGCATGGAGCAGTAGATTAGAGAGAGAGAGGGGTTTTGCATATTGGCATGGAGCAGTAGATTAGAGAGAGAGGGGTTTTGCATATTGGCATGGAGCAGTAGATTAGAGAGAGAGAGGTTTTGCATATTGGCATGGAGCAGTAGATTAGAGAGAGAGAGGGGTTTTGCATATTGGCATGGAGCAGTAGATTAGAGAGAGAGGGGTTTTGCATATTGGCATGGAGCAGTAGATTAGAGAGAGAGGGGTTTTGCATATTGGCATGGAGCAGTAGATTAGAGAGAGAGGGGTCTTGCATATTGGCATGGAGCAGTAGATTAGAGAGAGAGGGGTTTTGCATATTGGCATGGAGCAGTAGATTAGAGAGAGAGAGAGGGGTTTTGCATATTGGCATGGAGCAGTAGATTAGAGAGAGAGGGGTTTTGCATATTGGCATGGAGCAGTAGATTAGAGAGAGAGGGGTTTTGCATATTGGCATGGAGCAGTAGATTAGAGAGAGAGAGGGGTCTTGCATATTGGCATGGAGCAGTAGATTAGAGAGAGGGGTTTTGCATATTGGCATGGAGCAGTAGATTAGAGAGAGAGAGGGGTTTTGCATATTGGCATGGAGCAGTAGATTAGAGAGAGAGGTTTTGCATATTGGCATGGAGCAGTAGATTAGAGAGAGAGGGGTTTTGCATACTGGCATGGAGCAGTAGATTAGAGAGAGAGAGGTTTTGCATATTGGCATGGAGCAGTAGATTAGAGAGAGAGGGGTTTTGCATATTGGCATGGAGCAGTAGATTAGAGAGAGAGAGGTTTTGCATATTGGCATGGAGCAGTAGATTAGAGAGAGAGGGGTTTTGCATACTGGCATGGAGCAGTAGATTAGAGAGAGAGAGGTTTTGCATATTGGCATGGAGCAGTAGATTAGAGAGAGAGAGGTTTTGCATATTGGCATGGAGCAGTAGATTAGAGAGAGAGAGGTTTTGCATATTGGCATGGAGCAGTAGATTAGAGAGAGAGAGGGGTTTTGCATATTGGCATGGAGCAGTAGATTAGAGAGAGAGGGGTTTTGCATATTGGCATGGAGCAGTAGATTAGAGAGAGAGAGGTTTTGCATATTGGCATGGAGCAGTAGATTAGAGAGAGAGAGGGGTTTTGCATATTGGCATGGAGCAGTAGATTAGAGAGAGAGGGGTTTTGCATATTGGCATGGAGCAGTAGATTAGAGAGAGAGGGGTTTTGCATATTGGCATGGAGCAGTAGATTAGAGAGAGAGGGGTCTTGCATATTGGCATGGAGCAGTAGATTAGAGAGAGAGGGGTTTTGCATATTGGCATGGAGCAGTAGATTAGAGAGAGAGAGAGGGGTTTTGCATATTGGCATGGAGCAGTAGATTAGAGAGAGAGGGGTTTTGCATATTGGCATGGAGCAGTAGATTAGAGAGAGAGGGGTTTTGCATATTGGCATGGAGCAGTAGATTAGAGAGAGAGAGGGGTCTTGCATATTGGCATGGAGCAGTAGATTAGAGAGAGGGGTTTTGCATATTGGCATGGAGCAGTAGATTAGAGAGAGAGAGGGGTTTTGCATATTGGCATGGAGCAGTAGATTAGAGAGAGAGGTTTTGCATATTGGCATGGAGCAGTAGATTAGAGAGAGAGGTTTTGCATATTGGCATGGAGCAGTAGATTAGAGAGAGAGAGGGGTTTTGCATATTGGCATGGAGCAGTAGATTAGAGAGAGAGAGGGGTTTTGCATATTGGCATGGAGCAGTAGATTAGAGCGAGAGAGGGGTTTTGCATATTGGCATGGAGCAGTAGATTAGAGAGAGAGAGGGGTTTTGCATAAATTGCACACATGGGCAAAACACATATTTTTTTTGTAGCCTTGGGTCTGGGAAAATGTGTCCTTTTTAATAAACACCTTTCATCCAGTTTATGATTGGTAACTGTAGCAGAGTCTTTTATAATACTTAAATGATTGGAAACTGTAGCAGAGTCTTTTATAATAATACTTAAATGATTGAAAATGACAGAGTACTTTCACACATCGACAAAAAAAACGGAGAATCTGAGATCCGGAATAAAAAATGAAAAAAAACGGCCTTGTCTTGAATCCGTCAATAGCCGAGACCCAGGTGTGTAGGAGAGACATGAATTGGACAACCATGAGGAGGAAATTATAGTCTGAAAACAGATTTACAAGTTTCACTGACTCACCCAACGGAGAAGAGCAGCTCACTCACCGCCCCGCTGGGCCGATGCGCTCGTGTCACAAGCCTCTCTCTCTCGTCTTTCACTTTATAACGAAATGTGTTTTTGAAAGAAAAGCCTTTTTTTTGTCCTATTAATAATAAAATAACATCAAATTGATCAGAAATACAGTGTAGACATGGTTAATGTTGTAAATGACTATTGTAGCTGGAAACGGCTGATTTTTTTAATGGAATATCTACATAGGCGTACAGAGGCCCGTTATCAGCAACCATCACTCCTGTGTTCCAATGGCACGTTGTGTTAGCTAATCCAAGTTTATCATTTTAAAAGGCTAATTGATCATTAGAAAACCCTTTTGCTATTGTGTTAGCACAGCTGACAACTGTTGTCCTGATTAAAGAAGCAATAAAACTGTCCTTCTTTAGACTAGTTGAGTATCTGGAGCATCAGCATTTGTGGGTTCAATTACAGGCTTTAAAATGTCCAGAAACAAAGACCTTTCTTCTGAAACTCGTCAGTCTATTCTTGTTCTGAGAAACGAAGGTTACTACAGTATATATATGTTAGAGCTAGACCCCAACTCTAACATTCACTACAGTATCTATATGTTAGAACTCTAACATTCACTACAGTATCTATATGTTAGAACTAGACCCTACCTCTAACATTCACTACAGTATCTATATGTTAGAACTAGACCCCAACTCTAACATTCACTACAGTATCTATATGTTAGAACTAGACCCCAACTCTAACATTCACTACAGTATCTATATGTTAGAACTAGACCCCAACTCTAACATTCACTACAGTATCTATATGTTAGAACTCTACCATTCACTACAGTATATATATGTTAGAACTAGACCCCAACTCTAACATTCACTACAGTATCTATATGTTAGAACTAGACCCCAACTCTAACATTCACTACAGTATATATATGTTAGAACTCTAACATTCACTACAGTATATATATGTTAGAACTAGACCCCAACTCTAACATTCACTACAGTATCTATATGTTAGAACTAGACCCCAACTCTAACATTCACTACAGTATCTATATGTTAGAACTAGACCCCAACTCTAACATTCACTACAGTATATATATGTTAGAACTCTAACATTCACTACAGTATCTATATGTTAGAACTAGACCCCAACTCTAACATTCACTACAGTATATATATGTTAGAACTCTAACATTCACTACAGTATCTATATGTTAGAACTAGACCCCAACTCTAACATTCACTACAGTATATATATGTTAGAACTAGACCCCAACTCTAACATTCACTACAGTATCTATATGTTAGAGCTAGACCCCAACTCTAACATTCACTACAGTGTATATATATGTTAGAACTAGACCCCAACTCTAACATTCACTACAGTATCTATATGTTAGAACTAGACCCCAACTCTAACATTCACTACAGTATCTATATGTTAGAACTAGACCCCAACTCTAACATTCACTACAGTATCTATATGTTAGAACTAGACCCCTACCTCTAACATTCACTACAGTATCTATATGTTAGAACTAGACCCCAACTCTAACATTCACTACAGTATCTATATGGTAGAACTAGACCCTACCTCTAACATTCACTACATTATCTATATGTTAGAACTAGACCCCAACTCTAACATTCACTACAGTATATATATGTTAGAACTAGACCCTACCTCTAACATTCACTACAGTATATATATGTTAGAACTAGACCCCAACTCTAACATTCACTACAGTATCTATATGGTAGAACTAGACCCTACCTCTAACATTCACTACATTATCTATATGTTAGAACTAGACCCCAACTCTAACATTCACTACAGTATATATATGTTAGAACTAGACCCCAACTCTAACATTCACTACAGTATCTATATGTTAGAACTAGACCCCAACTCTAACATTCACTACAGTATATATATGTTAGCACTCTAACATTCACTACAGTATATATATGTTAGAACTAGACCCCAACTCTAACATTCACTACAGTATCTATATGTTAGAACTAGACCCCAACTCTAACATTCACTACATTATCTATATGTTAGAACTAGACCAACTCTAACATTCACTACAGTATATATATGTTAGAACTAGACCCCAACTCTAACATTCACTACAGTATATATATGTTAGAACTAGACCCCAACTCTAACATTCACTACAGTATCTATATGTTAGAACTAGACCCCAACTCTAACATTCACTACAGTATCTATATGTTAGAACTAGACCCCAACTCTAACATTCACTACAGTATATATATGTTAGAACTAGACCCCAACTCTAACATTCACTACAGTATCTATATGGTAGAACTAGACCCTACCTCTAACATTCACTACATTATATATATGTTAGAACTAGACCCCAACTCTAACATTCACTACAGTATCTATATGGTAGAACTAGACCCCAACTCTAACATTCACTACAGTATCTATATGGTAGAACTCTAACATTCACTACAGTATCTATATGGTAGAACTCTAACATTCACTACAGTATATATATGTTAGAACTAGACCCCAACTCTAACATTCACTACAGTATATATATGTTAGAACTAGACCCTACCTCTAACATTCACTACAGTATATATATGTTAGAACTGGACCCTACCTCTAACATTCACTACAGTATCTATATGTTAGAACTCTAACATTCACTACAGTATATATATGTTAGAACTCTAACATTCACTACAGTATATATATGGTAGAACTCTAACATTCACTACAGTATCTATATGTTAGAACTAGACCCTACCTCTAACATTCACTACAGTATAATATATGTTAGAACTAGACCCCAACTCTAACATTCACTACATTATCTATATGTTAGAACTAGACCCTACCTCTAACATTCACTACAGTATCTATATGTTAGAACTAGACCCTACCTCTAACATTCACTACAGTATCTATATGTTAGAACTAGACCCCAACTCTAACATTCACTACAGTATATATATGTTAGCACTCTAACATTCACTACAGTATATATATGTTAGAACTAGACCCCAACTCTAACATTCACTACAGTATCTATATGTTAGAACTAGACCCCAACTCTAACATTCACTACAGTATATATATGTTAGAACTAGACCCCAACTCTAACATTCACTACAGTATCTATATGGTAGAACTAGACCCTACCTCTAACATTCACTACATTATATATATGTTAGAACTAGACCCCAACTCTAACATTCACTACAGTATCTATATGGTAGAACTAGACCCCAACTCTAACATTCACTACAGTATCTATATGGTAGAACTCTAACATTCACTACAGTATCTATATGGTAGAACTCTAACATTCACTACAGTATATATATGTTAGAACTAGACCCCAACTCTAACATTCACTACAGTATATATATGTTAGAACTAGACCCTACCTCTAACATTCACTACAGTATATATATGTTAGAACTGGACCCTACCTCTAACATTCACTACAGTATCTATATGTTAGAACTCTAACATTCACTACAGTATATATATGTTAGAACTCTAACATTCACTACAGTATATATATGGTAGAACTCTAACATTCACTACAGTATCTATATGTTAGAACTAGACCCTACCTCTAACATTCACTACAGTATAATATATGTTAGAACTAGACCCCAACTCTAACATTCACTACATTATCTATATGTTAGAACTAGACCCTACCTCTAACATTCACTACAGTATCTATATGTTAGAACTAGACCCTACCTCTAACATTCACTACAGTATCTATATGTTAGAACTAGACCCTACCTCTAACATTCACTACAGTATCTATATGTTAGAACTAGACCCTACCTCTAACATTCACTACAGTATATATATGTTAGAACTAGACCCTACCTCTAACATTCACTACAGTATATATATGTTAGAACTAGACCCTACCTCTAACATTCACTACAGTATCTATATGTTAGAACTCTAACATTCACTACAGTATCTATATGTTAGAACTAGACCCTACCTCTAACATTCACTACAGTATATATATGTTAGAACTCTAACATTCACTACAGTATCTATATGTTAGAACTAGACCCTACCTCTAACATTCACTACAGTATCTATATGTTAGAACTAGACCCTACCTCTAACATTCTGTTAAGTTGGCAGAGCATCTCTTTATAATGGCCAGACTTCTCCCCCCCCCCCCCCCCCCCCATCTTTAGCTACTTGTTGTATCAATATGTTGGAGAGTCTTCCGTTTGAAAGAACACCCTCTGTGTTCTGTGAGGCAGCTGCAGACTATGATCGATAATATCAAAAGCGGCCCTGAAGTCTAAACAAGACAGCCCCCCCCCCCCCACACCCCCCCACACCCCCCACACAAACACACAATCATTTTTTTAATCATCAATTTCTCTCAGCCAATCATCAGTAATTTGTGTTAAAGTGCTGTGCTGGTTGAATGTCCTTCCCTGTCAGCTTGCTGAATGTCTGTTGGCAGTTTGTTTACTGTAAACAAAGAAGAAGCAGCAATGTATCTGGTCTAACACCATTTTTCCATTTTTTTATTATTAAAGGTGTTTGATTGGTCGACTGCTTCAGCCAGTAAAAGGGTGGCTTTAATATTCTTGGGCAGTGGGATGACTTTTTAGCTTCCCTTCAGGCCTGAGGGAACACGCTCTCTAGTCGGCTTAAATTGAAGATGTGGGCAAATAGGAGTGGGCAATATCGTCCGCGATTATCCTCAGTCATTTTCCATCCAGGTTGTCAGACCCTCGGTGGCTTGTCATTGTTGACAGACAACAGTAATATGTTCACCTCTTCCACACTGACTTTAACACAGAACTCAAAAGTAGCCTAGTCGATGAACCTGGAGAAACCCATTACTCATCTGTTGATTTGCTCCTTAGGGGGCAGCAGGGTAGCCTAGTGGTTAGAGTGTTGGACTAGTAACCGAAAGGTTGCAAGTTCAAACCCCCGAGTGGGAAAAAATGTCAGTCTCTCAATGTGCAAAACTGATAGAGACATACCCCGAGCGACTTACAGCTGTAATCGCAGCAAAAGGTGGCGCTACAAAGTATTAACTTAAGGGGGCTGAATAATTTTGCACGCCTAATTTTTCAGTTTTTGATTTGTTAAAAAAGTTTGAAATATCCAATAAATGTCGTTCCACTTCATGATTGTGTCCCACTTGTTGTTGATTCTTCACAAAAAAATACAGTTT
>NC_143034.1:82183870-82201370 GCF_057628025.1 Oncorhynchus mykiss | reverse complement strand
CTGTAGTATAAAGTAGTCCACTATATAGGGAATAGGGCTGTAGTATAAAGTAGTGCACTATATAGGGAATAGGGCTGTAGTATAAAGTAGTGCACTATATAGGGAATAGGGCTGTAGTATAAAGTAGTGTACTATATAGGGAATAGGGCTGTAGTATAAAGTAGTGCACTATATAGGGAATAGGGCTGTAGTATAAAGTAGTGCACTATATAGGGAATAGGGCTGTAGTATAGAGTAGTGTACTATATAGGGAATAGGGCTGTAGTATAAAGTAGTTCACTATATAGGGAATAGGGCTGTAGTATAAAGTAGTGTACTATATAGGGAATAGGGCTGTAGTATAAAGTAGTTCACTATATAGGGAATAGGGCTGTAGTATAAAGTAGTGCACTATATAGGGCTGTAGTATAAAGTAGTGCACTATATAGGGAATAGGGCTGTAGTATAGAGTAGTGTACTATATAGGGAATAGGGCTGTAGTATAAAGTAGTTCACTATATAGGGAATAGGGCTGTAGTATAAAGTAGTGCACTATATAGGGAATAGGGCTGTAGTATAGAGTAGTGTACTATATAGGGAATAGGGCTGTAGTATAAAGTAGTGCACTATATAGGGAATAGGGCTGTAGTATAAAGTAGTGTACTATATAGGGAATAGGGCTGTAGTATAAATTAGTGTACTGTATAGGGAATAGGGCTCTGGTCTTTAGTAGTGTACTATATAGGCAATAGGGCTGTAGTATAAAGTAGTGTACTATATAGGGAATAGGGCTGTAGTATAAAGTAGTGTACTATATAGGGAATAGGGCTGTAGTATAAAGTAGTTCACTATATAGGGAATAGGGCTGTAGTATAAATTAGTGTACTGTATAGGGAATAGGGCTCTGGTCTTTAGTAGTGTACTATATAGGCAATAGGGCTGTAGTATAAAGTAGTGCACTATATAGGGAATAGGGCTGTAGTATAGAGTAGTGTACTATATAGGGAATAGGGCTGTAGTATAAAGTAGTTCACTATATAGGGAATAGGGCTGTAGTATAAAGTAGTGCACTATATAGGGAATAGGGCTGTAGTATAGAGTAGTGTACTATATAGGGAATAGGGCTGTAGTATAGAGTAGTGCACTATATAGGGAATAGGGCTGTAGTATAAAGTAGTGCACTATATAGGGAATAGGGCTGTAGTATAAAGTAGTTCACTATATAGGCAATAGGGCTGTAGTATAAAGTAGTGTACTATATAGGGAATAGGGCTGTAGTATAGAGTAGTGTACTATATAGGGAATAGGGCTGTAGTATAAAGTAGTTCACTATATAGGGAATAGGGCTGTAGTATAAAGTAGTGCACTATATAGGGAATAGGGCTGTAGTATAGAGTAGTGTACTATATAGGGAATAGGGCTGTAGTATAAAGTAGTTCACTATATAGGGAATAGGGCTGTAGTATAGAGTAGTGTACTATATAGGGAATAGGGCTGTAGTATAAAGTAGTGTACTATATAGGGAATAGGGCTGTAGTATAAAGTAGTGCACTATATAGGGAATAGGGCTGTAGTATAAAGTAGTGTACTATATAGGGAATAGGGCTGTAGTATAAAGTAGTTCACTATATAGGGAATAGGGCTGTAGTATAAAGTAGTGCACTATATAGGGAATAGGGCTGTAGTATAAAGTAGTGCACTATATAGGGAATAGGGCTGTAGTATAGAGTAGTGCACTATATAGGGAATAGGGCTGTAGTATAAAGTAGTTCACTATATAGGGAATAGGGCTGTAGTATAAAGTAGTGCACTATATAGGGAATAGGGCTGTAGTGCACTATATAGGGAATAGGGCTGTAGTATAAAGTAGTGCACTATATAGGGAATAGGGCTGTAGTATAGAGTAGTGTACTATATAGGGAATAGGGCTGTAGTATAAAGTAGTTCACTATATAGGGAATAGGGCTGTAGTATAAAGTAGTGCACTATATAGGGAATAGGGCTGTAGTGCACTATATAGGGAATAGGGCTGTAGTACAAAGTAGTGCACTATATAGGGAATAGGGCTGTAGTATAAAGTAGCGCACTATATAGGGAATAGGGCTGTAGTACAAAGTAGTGCACTATATAGGGAATAGGGCTGTAGTATAAAGTAGCGCACTATATAGGGAATAGGACTGTAGTATAAAGTATTGTACTATATAGGGAATAGGGCTGATCATTACACAGGTGCACTTTGTGCTGGGGACAATAAAAGGCCAATCTAAAATAAGGAGTTTTGTCGCACAACACAATGCCACAGATTTCTCATGTTTTGAGGGAGTGTGCAATTGGCATGCTGACTGCTGGAATGTCCACCAGAGCTGTTGTCAGATAATTGAATGTTAATTTCTCTACCATAAGCCGCTTTCCCAACATCATTTTAGAGAATTTGGCAGTACGTCCAACCGGCCTCACAACCGCAGACCACGTTGATGGCGTCACGTGGCCGAGCGGTTTGCCGATGTCAACGTTGCGAACAGAGTGCCCCATGGTGCCGGTGGGGTTATGGTATGGGGCAGGCATAAACTACGGACAGCCGTCACAATTGCATTTTATTGATGGCAATTTGAATGCTCAGAGATACCGTGACGAGATGCTGAGACCCATTTTATTTTAAGGTATCTGCGACAAACAGAGGCATGTCTGTATTCCCAGTCATGTGAAATCCATAGATTAGGGCCTAATGAATTCATTTCAATTGACTGATTTCCACATATGAACTGTAACTCAGTAAAATCGATGACATTATTTATTGCATGTTGCGTTTCTATTTCTCTTCAGTATAGTTGTATACAATCAGTTCTAGAATCACAATCTGATTTAGAATGAGAATGTATTCTAGAATTAGAATCTGTTCTAGAATTAGAATCAGTTCTAGAATTAGAATCAGTTCTAGAATTACAATCAGATTTAGAATGAGAATGTATTCTATAATTAAAATCTGTTCTAGAATTAGAATCAGTTCTAGAATTACAATCAGTTCTATGGTTTCTACATTTTTTCTCTTTTTTTTCTCTCAATACACATATTTCTGTCCCTACCTTACTCAATACCTTCTTCAGTATCTCCATGTTATATTAATCTCTATCCCGCTCTCTCTCTCTCTCGCTCTCTCTCTCTCTCTCTCTGTCTCTCTCTCTCTCGCTCTCTCTCTCTCTCTGTCTCTCTCTCTCTCTCTCTCTCTGTCTCTCTCTCTCTCTATCCCGCTCTCTCTCTCTCTCGCTCTCTCTCTCTCTCTCTCTCTCTCTGTCTCTCTCTCTCTCTGTCTCTCTCTCTCTCTCTCTCTCTCCTTCTCTCTCTCTCTCTGTCTCTCTCTCTGTCTCTCTCTCTGTCTCTCTCTCTCTCTCTCTCTCTCTCTCTCTCTCCCTCTCTCTCTCCCACAGGAGATGAAGTGTCTCAACATGTCAGTGGGCAGGGGGCTGACCCTGGCCTTCCCAGCTCTCCTGTGTTCCCTGGTGACCCTGGTGACCCTGGTCATGGAGGTCGAAGGTCAGAAGGTCCCCATCCTCAACATCGCTGTGATCCTGGGCCGTACGCGCTACATCTCCGACCGGGACATTCGGGCTCTCTGGAGCAAAGACGACCCCATGGACGTCAACGTGGTCACCGTATTGGTCAACGAGACTGACCCCAAGAGTATCATCACCCACGTGTGCGACCTGATGTCTGGGACCAAGATCCACGGGGTGGTGTTCGGAGACGGGACGGACCAGGAGGCCATCGCTCAGATATTGGATTTTATTTCCTCCCAGACACTGATCCCCATCCTGGGCATCCACGGGGGATCCTCCATGATCATGGCTGATAAGGTGAGGAGGGAGGGAGGGAGGAGGGAGATCCTCTATGTTCATGGCTGATGAGGTGAGGAGGGAGATCCTCTATGGTCATGGCTGATGAGGTGAGGAGGGAGATCCTCTATGGTAATGGCTGATGAGGTGAGGAGGGAGATCCTCTATGGTCATGGCTGATGAGGTGAGGAGGGAGATCCTCTATGGTCATGGCTGATGAGGTGAGGAGGGAGATCCTCTATGGTCATGGCTGATGAGGTGAGGAGGGAGATCCTCTATGGTCATGGCTGATGAGGTGAGGAGGGAGATCCTCTATGGTCATGGCTGATGAGGTGAGGAGGGAGATCCTCTATGTTCATGGCTGATGAGGTGAGGAGGGAGATCCTCTATGGTCATGGCTGATGAGGTGAGGAGGGAGGAGGTAGATTCTCTATGTTCATGGCTGATGAGGTGAGGAGGGAGGAGGTAGATCCTCTATGTTAATGGCTGATGAGGTGAGGAGGGAGATCTCTATGGTCATGGCTGATGAAGTGAGGAGGGAGATCCTCTATGGTCATGGCTGATGAGGTGAGGAGGGAGGAGGGAGATCCTCTATGTTCATGGCTGATGAGGTGAGGAGGGAGTTCCTCTATGGTCATGGCTGATGAGGTGGGGAAGGAGATCCTCTATGGTCATGGCTGATGAGGTGATGAGGGAGGGAGGAGGGAGATCCTCTGTGGTCATGGCTGATGAGGTGAGGAGGGAGGAGGGAGATCCTCTGTGTTCATGGCTGATGAGGTGGGGAGGGAGATCCTCTATGGTCATGGCTGATGAGGTGAGGAGGGAGATCCTCTATGGTCATGGCTGATGAGGTGAGGAGGGAGGGAGGAGGGAGATCCTCTGTGGTCATGGCTGATGAGGTGAGGAGGGAGATCCTCTGTGTTCATGGCTGATGAGGTGAGGAGGGAGGGAGGGAGATCCTCTATGGTCATGGCTGATGAGGTGAGGAGGGAGATCCTCTATGGTCATGGCTGATGAGGTGAGGAGGGAGATCCTCTATGGTCATGGCTGATGAGGTGAGGAGGGAGATCCTCTATGGTCATGGCTGATGAGGTGAGGAGGGAGATCCTCTATGGTCATGGCTGATGAATGTATCATTATAATGATTGGGGGGGGGGGGTATATGTGTCCTTTTTATCACATCCTAACTCCCCCTGAGACATCTGCAGGGTTCACATTGCTCAGGGCCCCTGAAGCGAATGTGGTTAAGTGCCTTGCTCAAGAGCACATCAACAGATTTGTTTAACTTGCCGGCTCAGGGTTATTTGGACCGGCAACTTATCGGGTACCGACCCAACTCTCTAACCTCGAGGCTACCTGCTGCACCCGAGGTGAGGAGGGAGGGGGTGGCGAGGGAGGGGGTGAGGAGGGAGGGAGAGGGGGAGCGGAGGGAGAGATGAGGGGGAGGGAGAGGGGGAGGGAGGGAGAGATGAGGGGGAGGGAGGGGGGAGGGAGAGATGAGGGCGAGGGAGTGATGGAGAGGGGGTGGGGAGGGAGGGAGGGAGAGGGGTGGGGATGTAGAGTTGAGGAGGGAGGGAGAGGGGGTGGGGAGGGAGAGATGAGGGGGAGGGAGGGAGGGAGGGAGAGGGGGTGGGGAGGGAGGGAGAGGGGGTGGGGAGGGAGGGTGGGAGGTAGTGGGGGTGGGGAGGGAGAGGGGGTGGGGAGGGGAGGGAGGGAGTGAGGGAGGAAGGTGAGGAGGGAGACGATGGCTATGTGAAGTCATCTGTCTCGTTGTTTTTGCCTCTTGTGGGTGTTTTATTGTATCAGAATATGTGTGAAAACAGACAGTGTGTGTGGAGAAATTAGTAGATGAATGGATGGCTGAAACTGCAAAACGGGGTATCTGCTTGGTAAGGTTTAGGGTGGGGTATCTGCTTGGTAAGGTTTAGGGTGGGGTATCTGCTTGGTAAGGTTTAGGGTGGGGTATCTGCTTGGTAAGGTTTAGGGTGGGGTATCTGCTTGGTAAGGTTTAGGGTGGGGTATCTGCTTGGTAAGGTTTAGGGTGGGGTATCTGCTTGGTAAGGTTTAGGGTGGGGTATCTGCTTGGTAAGGTTTAGGGTGGGGTATCTGCTTGGTAAGGTTTAGGGTGGGGTATCTGCTTGGTAAGGTTTAGGGTGGGGTATCTGCTTGGTAAGGTTTAGGGTGGGGTATCTGCTTGGTAAGGTTTAGGGTGGGGTATCTGCTTGGTAAGGTTTAGGGTGGGGTATCTGCTTGGTAAGGTTTAGGGTGGGGTATCTGCTTGGTAAGGTTTAGGGTGGGGTATCTGCTTGGTAAGGTTTAGGGTGGGGTATCTGCTTGGTAAGGTTTTTGGTGGGGTATCTATCTATAGGAGAAAGAGAGAGTAGGACAATAGGTAGAAGAGGAGGAGAGAGAAAGAGAGAGAGAGACACAGGTTAATGTGACCAGGTAACTCTGAGTGTGTGTGGTGCTGACAGTTTTCTTCCAGTGTAAACAACAGATTCCTCTTCACCTATACTCTGCTCAAGACCTCGGATGATCCCCTCTCTCTCTGTCTCTCTCTCTCTCTTTCTCTCTCTCTCTCTCTCCCTCTCTCTCTCTCTCTCTGTTCAGCTGAACTCCTCTGTCTCCAGGTGGTCTCTAGTACTGACTGGTTCTCTAGTACTGACTGGTTCTGTCTCCAGGTGGTCTCTAGTACTGACTGGTTCTCTAGTACTGACTGGTTTTGTCTCCAGGTGGTCTCTAGTACTGACTGGTTTTGTCTCCAGGTGGTCTCTAGTACTGACTGGTTCTGTCTCCAGGTGGTCTCTAGTACTGACTGGTTCTCTAGTACTGACTGGTTCTCTAGTACTGACTGGGTCTCTAGTACTGACTGGTTCTCTAGTACTGACTGGTTCTGTCTCCAGGTGGTCTCTAGTACTGACTGGTTCTCTAGTACTGACTGGTTCTGTCTCCAGGTGGTCTCTAGTACTGACTGGTTCTCTAGTACTGACTGGTTCTCTAGTACTGACTGGTTCTGTCTCCAGGTGGTCTCTTGTACTGACTGGTTCTGTCTCCAGGTGGTCTCTAGTACTGACTGGTTCTGTCTCCAGGTGGTCTCTAGTACTGACTGGTTCTGTCTCCAGGTGGTCTCTAGTACTGACTGGTTCTAGTACTGACTGGTTCTGTCTCCAGGTGGTCTCTAGTACTGACTGGTTCTGTCTCCAGGTCGTCTCTAGTACTGACTGGGTCTCTAGTACTGACTGGTTCTCTAGTACTGACTGGTTCTGTCTCCAGGTAGTCTCTAGTACTGACTGGTTCTGTCTCCAGGTAGTCTCTAGTACTGACTGGTTCTGTCTCTAGGTGGTCTCTTGTACTGACTGGTTCTGTCTCCAGGTGGTCTCTAGTACTGACTGGTTCTGTCTCCAGGTGGTCTCTAGTACTGACTGGTTCTGTCTCCAGGTGGTCTCTAGTACTGACTGGTTCTAGTACTGACTGGTTCTGTCTCCAGGTGGTCTCTAGTACTGACTGGTTCTGTCTCCAGGTGGTCTCTAGTACTGACTGGTTCTCTAGTACTGACTGGGTTTCTAGTACTGACTGGTTCTGTCTCCAGGTGGTCTCTAGTACTGACTGGTTCTCTAGTACTGACTGGGTTTCTAGTACTGACTGGTTCTGTCTCCAGGTGGTCTCTAGTACTGACTGGTTCTCTAGTACTGACTGGTTCTCTAGTACTGACTGGTTCTGTCTCCAGGTGGTCTCTAGTACTGACTGGTTCTCTAGTACTGACTGGGTTTCTAGTACTGACTGGTTCTGTCTCCAGGTGGTCTCTAGTACTGACTGGTTCTCTAGTACTGACTGGTTCTCTAGTACTGACTGGGTTTCTAGTACTGACTGGTTCTGTCTCCAGGTGGTCTCTAGTACTGACTGGTTCTCTAGTACTGACTGGTTCTGTCTCCAGGTGGTCTCTAGTACTGACTGGTTCTGTCTCCAGGTGGTCTCTAGTACTGACTGGTTCTGTCTCCAGGTGGTCTCTAGTACTGACTGGTTCTCTAGTACTGACTGGTTCTGTCTCCAGGTTGTCTCTAGTACTGACTGGTTCTCTAGTACTGACTGGTTCTGTCTCCAGGTGGTTCTCTAGTACTGACTGGTTCTGTCTCCAGGTGGTCTCTAGTACTGACTGGTTCTGTGTCGACAGGGGAGCTGCTATTCTCTTTCGTCACGTAGAGAGCTCTCCTCAGACAGACAGAGAAGAGTGGCAACAAGATATAAATTGACTCCAGAATCCACGGTGTGATAAACATAGACTTTTGACGGTTAAATGTAGGTTTTAATCCAGCGGTGAAGGGCTCAGAACGGCTGAGCTTTCTCCCGCAGATTCATGCACATTCATTGTTTCATCGTGTGAATCGTGTTTTATCAATTCCCCCAGTACACGTCACCAGTAGTAAATGTAGCGTTAATCCCCATCATTTGGTTCCATTCATGTCTGTTCATAAATGCAGGTATTAATTACAGTAAAGTAGTGTAGTAGTGTAGTAAAGTAGTGTGTCTGTTAATAAATGCAGGTATTAATTACAGTAAAGCAGTGTAGTAGTGTAGTAAAGTAGTGTAGTAAAGTAGTGTAGTGTAGTAGTGTAGTAAAGTAGTGTGTCTGTTAATAAATGCAGGTATTCATTACAGTAAAGCAGTGTAGTAGTGTAGTAAAGTAGTGTGTCTGTTAATAAATGCTGGTATGAATTACAGTAAAGCAGTGTAGTAGTGTAGTAAAGTAGTGTGGCTGTTCATAAATGCAGGTATTAATTACAGTAAAGCAGTGTGGTAGTGTAGTAAAGTAGTGTGGCTGTTCATAAATGCAGGTATTAATTACAGTAAAGCAGTGTAGTAGTGTAGTAAAGTAGTGTGGCTGTTAATAAATGCAGGTATTAATTACAGTAAAGCAGTGTAGTAGTGTAGTAAAGTAGTGTAGTAAAGTAGTGTAGTAGTGTAGTAAAGTAGTGTGGCTGTTAATAAATGCAGGTATTAATTACAGTAAAGCAGTGTAGTAGTGTAGTAAAGTAGTGTAGTAGTGTAGTAAAGTAGTGTGGCTGTTAATAAATGCAGGTATTAATTACAGTAAAGCAGTGTAGTAGTGTAGTAAAGTAGTGTGGCTGTTAATAAATGCAGGTATTAATTACAGTAAAGCAGTGTAGTAGTGTAGTAAAGTAGTGTGGATGTTAATAAATGCAGGTATTAATTACAGTAAAGCAGTGTAGTAGTGTAGTAAAGTAGTGTGGCTGTTCATAAATGCAGGTATTAATTACAGTCATTTTACCGTTCTCATTCTCAGAGTGGAAACGTACGTTTTGCAGAGTTCACAACCTGCTACAGTTTTGGTTCATTTCATAACCTATCGTTTTTTAGGAGATTTGTCAAGTGTTTTCATTGTCTGGTGTCTGTAGTGGCTCCGTGTGATCAACAAGCACGTCGTCTGGTTTCTCCTGATAACGCTGTGGGGGTTGAATAGAAGCACTTGGCCCGCTGCGCCGAAATGTAGAAAATGATTTATATTTTTAAAAACTGTTTTTAACTCCAGATGGCATTTAGAATTCTACATTTTGATATTGTTGTATTTTTCTTAAAACACACTGTTGGTTAAGGGGCTCGTCGGTCAGCATTTCACTGTGATGTCTACACCTGTTGGTTAAGGGGCTCGTCGGTCAGCATTTCACTGTAATGTTTACACCTGTTGGTTAAGGGCTGGTCAGTCAGCATTTCACTGTGATGTTTACACCTGTTGGTTAAGGGCTGGTCGGTCAGCATTTCACTGTGATGTTTACACTTGTTGGTTAAGGGGCTCGTCGGTCAGCATTTCACTGTAATGTTTACACCTGTTGGTTAAGGGCTAGTCGGTCAGCATTTCACTGTAATGTTTACACCTGTTGGTTAAGGGCTGGTCAGTCAGCATTTCACTGTGATGTTTACACCTGTTGGTTAAGGGCTGGTCGGTCAGCATTTCACTGTGATGTTTACACCTGTTGGTTAAGGGGCTGGTCGGTCAGCATTTCACTGTGATGTTTACACTTGTTGGTTAAGGGGCTCGTCGGTCAGCATTTCACTGTAATGTTTACACCTGTTGGTTAAGGGCTGGTCGGTCAGCATTTCACTGTAATGTTTACACCTGTTGGTTAAGGGCTGGTCAGTCAGCATTTCACTGTAATGTTTACACCTGTTGGTTAAGGGCTGGTCAGTCAGCATTTCACTGTAATGTTTACACCTGTTGGTTAAGGGCTGTTCAGCATTTCACTGTGATGTTTACACCTGTTGGTTAAGGGCTCGTCAGCATTTCACTGTAATGTTTACACTTGTTGGTTAAGGGCTGGTCAGCATTTCACTGTAATGTTTACACCTGTTGGTTAAGGGCTGGTCAGTCAGCATTTCACTGTAATGTTTACACCTGTTGGTTAAGGGCTGGTCGGTCAGCATTTCACTGTAATGTTTACACCTGTTGGTTAAGGGCTGGTCAGTCAGCATTTCACTGTGATGTTTACACCTGTTGGTTAAGGGCTCGTCGGTCAGCATTTCACTGTAATGTTTACACCTGTTGGTTAAGGGCTGGTCGGTCAGCATTTCACTGTAATGTTTACACCTGTTGGTTAAGGGCTGGTCGGTCAGCATTTCACTGTAATGTTTACACCTGTTGGTTAAGGGCTGGTCAGTCAGCATTTCACTGTGATGTTTACACCTGTTGGTTAAGGGCTCGTCAGCATTTCACTGTAATGTTTACACCTGTTGGTTAAGGGCTGGTCGGTCAGCATTTCACTGTAATGTTTACACCTGTTGGTTAAGGGCTGGTCAGCATTTCACTGTAATGTTTACACCTGTTGGTTAAGGGCTGGTCGGTCAGCATTTCACTGTAATGTTTACACCTGTTGGTTAAGGGCTGGTCAGTCAGCATTTCACTGTAATGTTTACACCTGTTGGTTAAGGGCTCGTCAGCATTTCACTGTAATGTTTACACCTGTTGTATTTGGCTCATGTGACGAATACAATTTGATTTGATTTGATTTGATGTGTTGCGCCACGAACAGTCTTCTGAAAACACGTTTTCCTGCTGAGGAGCTACAGGAGGAATCACTCTTAGAATGTTGTCCTCCTGCAGGGACCTACTGAGGAGCTACAGGATAAAATCCCTCTCAGAATGTTGTCCTCCTGCAGCGACCTACTGAGGAGCTACAGGATAAAATCCCTCTCAGAATGTTGTCCTCCTGCAGCGACCTACTGAGGAGCTACAGGGTAAAATCCCTCTCAGAATGTTGTCCTCCTGCAGGGACCTACTGAGGAGCTACAGGATAAAATCCCTCTCAGAATGTTGTCCTCCTGCAGGGACCTACTGAGGAGCTACAGGAGGAATCACTCTCAGAATGTTGTCCTCCTGCAGGGACCTACTGAGGAGCTACAGGATGAAATCCCTCTCAGAATGTTGTCCTCCTGCAGGGACCTACTGAGGAGCTACAGGAGGAATCACTCTCAGAATGTTGTCCTCCTGCAGGGACCTACTGAGGAGCTACAGGATGAAATCCAACTCAGAATGTTGTCCTCCTGCAGCGACCTACTGAGGAGCTACAGGATAACATCCCTCTCAGAATGCTGTCCTCCTGCAGCGACCTACTGAGGAGCTACAGGATAAAATCCCTCTCAGAATGTTGTCCTCCTGCAGCGACCTAGTGAGGAGCTACAGGATAACATCCCTCTCAGAATGTTGTCCTCCTGCAGCGACCTACTGAGGAGCTACAGGATAAAATCCCTCTCAGAATGTTGTCCTCCTGCAGCGACCTAGTGAGGAGCTACAGGATAACATCACTCTCAGAATGTTGTCCTCCTGCAGCGACCTACTGAGGAGCTACAGGATAAAATTCCTCTCAGAATGTTTTCCTCCTGCAGCGACCTACTGAGGAGCTACAGGATAACATCCCTCTCAGAATGCTGTCCTCCTGCAGCGACCTACTGAGGAGCTACAGGATAACATCCCTCTCAGAATGCTGTCCTCCTGCAGCGACCTACTGAGGAGCTACAGGATAAAATCCCTCTCAGAATGTTGTCCTCCTGCAGCGACCTAGTGAGGAGCTACAGGATAACATCACTCTCAGAATGTTGTCCTCCTGCAGCGACCTACTGAGGAGCTACAGGATAAAATCCCTCTCAGAATGTTGTCCTCCTGCAGCGACCTAGTGAGGAGCTACAGGATAAAATCCCTCTCAGAATGTTGTCCTCCTGCAGCGACCTACTGAGGAGCTACAGGATAAAATCCCTCTCAGAATGTTGTCCTCCTGCAGTGACCTACTGAGGAGCTACAGGGTAAAATCCCTCTCAGAATGTTGTCCTCCTGCAGCGACCTACTGAGGAGCTACAGGATAAAATCCCTCTCAGCATGTTGTCCTCCTGCAGCGACCTACTGAGGAGCTACAGGATAAAATCCCTCTCAGAATGTTGTCCTCCTGCAGCGACCTGCTGAAGAGCTACAGGATAAAATCCCGCTCTCTGTTTGCTGTGTGTTAGTTGTGTTAGATAAATAAGACACACGACGACTAAGGAAAATACACAGGCCAATTGAATACCACTCAATTATGAATTATGCTAATTAACCTATTGACCGACAGGTCAAATGTATTTCCATCAATGAATAAAAAGCTTTATAAAATATATAAAAATACAATCGCAAGGGATTTTCTTTCTTCTTCTCGGGGTAATGTGTGTGTGTGTGTGTGTTTGTTGTGTTGAGGTGTGTGTTGTGTTGGGGTGTGTGTGTGTTTACATGTATTAATGCGTGACGATCCAGGCTTGTTATTCATCCTCACTGTTGTCTCGCCTTAGGCTTCCTCATCACAGACACAGAGAGAGAGATAACAAGAGAGAGAGAGATAACGAGATCGAGAGAGAGAGAGAGAGAGAGTTCCGGAGTTCCAAATTGAGCAGCTGCTGAAAAAATGAGCTCCTGTATATATTGAGATTTAAATGGTTTTTTAGAGTGAAGTACATCGAAAAAATCAAAAGAAAACTGCAAGACTCAATAGAAGACAATACAAGCAACAAACCAAAAAGACAGGATTTTGAAAAAGTAACTATTTTTCATAAAATTATACAGTTATCTTAGCTAGCTGAATTGTTAGCTGAATTGTTTACATGTTGCTAAGCAGTTGCTAGGGACTCTCCTGGAAGAAGCTAGCTAGCTTACAAAGAATAACAAAAAAATATCTAGTTAACAGAAGAAAGGAAGACAAAATAAGGACAAAATAAGGACAGAAGAAAAAGGAAAAGAAAAAAGGACAACAAAGTGAAACAGTCCTGTGAAGAAACAAGAGAGCATTATACAAGAAACAGCACTTCTATTGCAACATTGTAGCCAACATCACCAGCGTTGCTATGGAAATTGTTTACCCACCAGACATCCAAACAGAGAAAGCTAAGAAAAGTTTCAAAGGTTTGTTGATGGGACAGAACCATGAATGCCTGTTTGCAGATCTTACCAGTTACAAAACAAGAGCAAATTTAATTTTTAATACCAATCGAGGGAACATATGGAAAAAGGTTATTTGCAACCATTTCCCTTTCTCAAAAAAGAGGGGCATCAGCCAAGGATGTCAGATCAGCATTTTTGAAGAAGCTGACCAGAGCAACACATATCAAACAGTAAACTTATATAATAATGGAACTGTATTGATACAAGGCAATGATTCAAGCCTCCAGGCTTTTGAGAATAGGTTTGCTACCCTAAAAGAAGACGCTGACATCATCTCAGAAAATGAGGAAAAAGTCAAGGAGGGAGATGGAGAAAAGCAGACCCCAATGGTCTCTGTGACCCAGCAGGAAGCCCTCAACGTCCCTTTACCTACCTCACCTGCAGCAGACAGAGTCAAGGACATGACAATTTCAATAAGAACACCTGCTATGCAACGTTTCCACAACACCCTCTCTCTAGTCGAAGCAGAGGTCATAGAACTCAGAGAGAAGAAGCTTCAAGAGGAGGACACTGTCCAGAAACTCAAAGAAGAGATGAAACAGTTCAGGGAGGAGAGCAGAGCATCCATAGCTAAATTAGAAAGCAGAATGGACAAGCTGAGTCAGACAAATGATGACCTCAGAGTACATCTGAGCACAACTAGAAAGGAGCTCGAACAAAAAGAGAGGTACATTGACACCCTCAACCGGCAGAGAGTCATTGTGTCCTCTGCATCTAGAGAACATGTCCACCAGCTTGGTACAACACAAGCAGAACCTGAGACCAGCATGGCCTCCACTACACAGCCGGATGACACTGCACCAGCCTACCAGTCTGCTCCAGCCCAGGTCAACCTACCAGCCTCTCAGTCTGCTCCAGCCCAGGTCAACCTACCAGCCTCCCAGTCTGCTCCAGCCCAGGTCAGAATACCAGCCTCCCAGTCTGCTCCAGCCCAGGTTAACCTACCAGCCTCCCAGTCTGCTCCAGCCCAGGTCAACCTACCAGCCTCCCAGTCTGCTCCAGCCCAGGTCAGAATACCAGCCTCCCAGTCTGCTCCAGCCCAGGTTAACCTACCAGCCTCCCAGTCTGCTCCAGCCCAGGTCAACCTTCCAGCCTCCCAGTCTGCTCCAGCCCAGGTCAGAATACCAGCCTCCCAGTCTGCTCCAGCCCAGGTTAACCTACCAGCCTCCCAGTCTGCTCCAGCCCAGGTCAACCTACCAGCCTCCCAGTCTGCTCCAGCCCAGGTCAGAATACCAGCCTCCCAGTCTGCTCCAACCCAGGTTAACCTACCAGCCTCCCAGTCTGCTCCAGCCCAGGTCAGAATACCAGCCTCCCAGTCTGCTCCACCCAGACAATCACCCACAACTGCAATTCTAATTGATTCAAATGGGAAGTTCTTAGTCCAGGAAAGATTATTCCCTAGACACCAGGTGTATAAGTTCTGGTGTCCTACAACTGAGAGTGCAATGCAGCTACTCAGTCAGACCAGGATTGACACCCCTGACAACATCATCATCCACACTGGCACAAACGACCTTCATGCCAAAGGTGAAAATGTATCTGGGGCAGTGAGAAGAGTGGCAGAACGGGCACAGGCTATGTTCCCAACAACCAATATAGTTGTGTCCACCCTCCTACCAAGAAAAGACTTCCCAGAAAAGTTGATCGACAAAATAAATCAACAGATCACTGTGGACTGTGCCTCACTGCTCAACGTCAGAACGGCTCACCACCCCACTCTGACATGTCAACACTTATATGATAATATACATCTTGATCAGGACAGTATCAGAACCTTTGCCAAGGACCTAAAAGATGCAACACTTGGCAGGGACCCACACACCCATCACCCCAGCAACAAAGGTCCCCCGCCCCACCTTCTGAAACAACAGTACCTCCACCATCCCGAGGAGAAAAGAGCCAGACATGGCTTATTACAGCACAGCTCTACTAGACCAGGCCCAACACAGCACAGCTCTACTAGACCCGGCCCATCACAACACAGCTCTACTAGACCCGGCCCTTCACAACACAGCTCTACTAGACCCGGCCCATCCCAACACAGCTCTACTAGACCTGGCCCATCACAACACAGCTCTACTAGACCCGGCCCATCACAACACAGCTCTACTAGACCCGGCCCATCACAACACAGCTCTACTAGACCCGGCCAATCACAACACAGCTCTACTAGACCCGGCCCATCACAACACAGCTCTACTAGACCCGGCCCATCACAACACAGCTCTACTAGACCTGTCCCATCACAACACAGCTCTACTAGACCCAGCCCATCACAACACAGCTCTGACCACTACTCCAGGGTCGGTCAGAACACTGCCCTTCAGGGAAGTAGACCACATGATGCAGTCCACACCATGTATCAATTAGATCGTCAGCCTACATATGCTGAGGTAACCTCTGGCAGAAGACCCCTAGAACAATCAGAGATAGGAGAGGTGCGCCAACTACTGCAACTAATATGCAGACTACTGAGCTAGACAGTCCCTTTAATTCACACACGGGCACACACGCGCACACACACACACACACAAACACACAGGGTTGCAGATTGCACATAAAATAAGTACAGTGCAATCTTATTCCATTCTTATTCATTTGTTTACAAATATTCCTAAATGTATTGACACCGGTATTATAATAATTATTATATGTAATGGTGTGTGTCTGTGTGTGTGTGTGCGCGTGTGTGTGTATGTGTGTATATATATATATATATATATATATATATGTGTATGTGTATATATATGTATATATATATGTGTGTGTGTGTATGTGTGTGTGTGTGTGTGTGTGTGTGTGTGTGTGTGTGTGTGTGTGTGTGTGTGTGTGTGTGTGTGTGTGTGTGTGTATGTGTGTATATGTATGTATGTGTATGTATGTGTATGTGTATGTATATATATATATATATATATGTATGTGTATGTATATATGTATGTATATGTGTATATATGTATGTATGTATATGTATATATATATATATATATATATATATATATATATATAGTATTTTATTTTTTTTGTTATTTTCGATGTACTTTACTCAAACCAGTGAATATCACTTATTATAAATGAGATCATTAACTATCAGCTCTTGGAATATCCAGGGCCTATACTCTTCACATTTTGGTTATAAAACAACTAATCCAGAATTGATTAAAAACATCAAGGGACAGGACATCATAATCCTACTGGAAACATGGTGTCGTGGAGACATAGATACTCAGTGTCCCTCAGGCTATAGAGAAAGTTTAATACCATCAATCAAACATAAAAATGTTAAACGGGGCCGAGACTCAGGTGGAATCATCATTTGGCATAAGCAGGACTTAGCACTGAATGAAATGAAAAAAGGTACCACTCACATTTGGCTAAAACTTAACAAAGGTACAATCTATTGTGACAATGATGTATACATATGTGCAGCTTATGCTCCTCCTTCAGATTCATCATATTATGATGATCAGTTTTTTGACAATCTCCAGACAGAAATCATTACATTTCAGGCGCAGGGTAAAGTGCTTCTTTGTGGAGATTTCAATGCAAGAACAGGTTCTGAGCCTGACTACACTGATGCGGGAGGTAACCACCACATATTTGGACACCCCTCCTTGTACAGTAGCCCTATTATAAATAATAGCAACAGTCCTGACCAAATACTGAACAAAAATGGAAAAGAGTTAGTACATCTCTGTCGAGCCTTAGGCCTGTACATGCTTAATGGTAGAATCAGAGGGGACTCTTTAGGTCAGTTTACTTACTGCTCAGCTCTTGGGACAAGTGTAGTCGATTATGCCATCACTGACATTGACCCCTCCTCCATTAGTGCATTCACTGTCAGACCACAGACACCATTGTCAGATCACAGTCAGATCAACGTGTTTCTGAAGAAATTAACCGGCAATATTCATTCAAAAAAACAGCCCAATAAACTTTACAACATAAACCAATCGTTCAGATGGGCTCCAAACAGTGCAGAGGCATTCATTGAAACATTGAACTCAAATGAAATGATGAACTCTATACAGTTTTTCAATAACTCACAGTACCAAAACAATAAAGATGGTGTCAATTCAGCTACCCAAAACATCAACTGCATATTCCAAAAAGCAGCATTGAAAGCAAATTTGAGAAAACCAAAGCAATGCAACATCAGAAGCAAAAATCAAAATGTTTCTGACAAATGGTTTGATAATGAATGTAAAACAATTAGAAAACA
>NC_143034.1:82131370-82176370 GCF_057628025.1 Oncorhynchus mykiss | reverse complement strand
TATTTTTTTATGAAGAATCAACAACAAGTGGGACACAATCATGAAGTGGAACGACATTTATTGGATATTTCAAACTTTTTTAACATATCAAAAACTGAAAAATTGGGCGTGCAAAATTATTCAGCCCCTTTACTTTCAGTGCAGCAAACTCTCTCCAGAAGTTCAGTGAGGATCTCTGAATGATCCAATGTTGACCTAAATGACTAATGATGATAAATACAATCCACCTGTGTGTAATCAAGTCTCCGTATAAATGCACCTGCACTGTGATAGTCTCAGAGGTCCGTTAAAAGCGCAGAGAGCATCATGAAGAACAAGGAAAACACCAGGCAGGTCCGAGATACTGTTGTGAAGAAGTTTAAAGCCGGATTTGGATACAAAAAGATTTCCCAAGCTTTAAACATCCCAAGGAGCACTGTGCAAGCGATAATATTGAAATGGAAGGAGTATCAGACCACTGCAAATCTACCAAGACCTGGCCGTCCCTCTAAACTTTCAGCTCATACAAGGAGAAGACTGATCAGAGATGCAGCCAAGAGGCCCATGATCACTCTGGAGGAACTGCAGCGATCTACAGCTGAGGTGGGAGACTCTGTCCATAGGACAACAATCAGTCGTATATTGCACAAATCTGGCCTTTATGGAAGAGTGGCAAGAAGAAAGCCATTTCTTAAAGATATCCATAAAAAGTGTCGTTTAAAGTTTGCCACAAGCCACCTGGGAGACACACCAAACATGTGGAAGAAGGTGCTCTGGTCAAATGAAACCAAAATTGAACTTTTTGGCAACAATGCAAAACGTTATGTTTGGCGTAAAAGCAACACAGCTGAACACACATGACATACATGACATATCTACATGACATATCTATAGTGTCAGCATCCATCTGCTGTTACTACATGACATATCTATAGTGTCAGCATCCATCTGCTGTTATTACATGACATATCTATAGTGTCAGCATCCATCTGCTGTTACTACATGACATATCTATAGTGTCAGCATCCATCTGCTGTTATTACATGACATATCTATAGTGTCAGCATCCATCTGCTGTTATTACATGACATATCTATAGTGTCAGCATCCATCTGCTGTTATTACATGACATATCTATAGTGTCAGCATCCATCTGCTGTTATTACATGACATATCTATAGTGTCAGCATCCATCTGCTGTTATTACATGACATATCTATAGTGTCAGCATCCATCTGCTGTTATTACATGACATATCTACAGTGTCAGCATCCATCTGCTGTTATTACATGACATATCTACATGACATATCTACATGACATATCTATAGTGTCAGCATCCATCTGCTGTTATTACATGACATATCTACATGACATATCTATAGTGTCAGCATCCATCTGCTGTTATTACATGACATATCTACATGACATATCTACATGACATATCTATAGTGTCAGCATCCATCTGCTGTTACTACATGACATATCTATAGTGTCAGCATCCATCTGCTGTTACTACATGACATATCTATAGTGTCAGCATCCATCTGCTGTTATTACATGACATATCTACATGACATATCTACATGACATATCTATAGTGTCAGCATCCATCTGCTGTTATTACATGACATATCTACAGTGTCCACATCCATCTGCTGTTACTACATGACATATCTATAGTGTCAGCATCCATCTGCTGTTATTACATGACATATCTATGGTGTCAGCATCCATCTGCTGTTACTACATGACATATCTATAGTGTCAGCATCCATCTGCTGTTATTACATGACATATCTACAGTGTCAGCATCCATCTGCTGTTATTACATGACATATCTACATGACATATCTACATGACATATCTATAGTGTCAGCATCCATCTGCTGTTATTACATGACATATCTACATGACATATCTATAGTGTCAGCATCCATCTGCTGTTATTACATGACATATCTATAGTGTCAGCATCCATCTGCTGTTATTACATGACATAGCTATAGTGTCAGCATCCATCTGCTGTTATTACATGACATATCTATAGTGTCAGCATCCATCTGCTGTTACTACATGACATATCTATAGTGTCAGCATCCATCTGCTGTTATTACATGACATATCTATGGTGTCAGCATCCATCTGCTGTTACTACATGACATATCTATAGTGTCAGCATCCATCTGCTGTTATTACATGACATATCTACAGTGTCAGCATCCATCTGCTGTTATTACATGACATATCTACAGTGTCAGCATCCATCTGCTGTTATTACATGACATATCTACATGACATATCTACAGTGTCAGCATCCATCTGCTGTTATTACATGACATATCTACATGACATATCTACATGACATATCTATAGTGTCAGCATCCATCTGCTGTTATTACATGACATATCTACATGACATATCTATAGTGTCAGCATCCATCTGCTGTTATTACATGACATATCTATAGTGTCAGCATCCATCTGCTGTTATTACATGACATATCTACATGACATATCTACATGACATATCTATAGTGTCAGCATCCATCTGCTGTTATTACATGACATATCTACATGACATATCTACATGACATATCTATAGTGTCAGCATCCATCTGCTGTTATTACATGACATATCTATAGTGTCAGCATCCATCTGCTGTTATTACATGACATATCTATAGTGTCAGCATCCATCTGCTGTTATTACATGACATATCTACATGACATATCTATAGTGTCAGCATCCATCTGCTGTTACTACATGACATATCTATAGTGTCAGCATCCATCTGCTGTTATTACATGACATATCTACATGACATATCTACATGACATATCTATAGTGTCAGCATCCATCTGCTGTTTCTACATGACATATCTATAGTGTCAGCATCCATCTGCTGTTACTACATGACATATCTATAGTGTCAGCATCCATCTGCTGTTACTACATGACATATCTATAGTGTCAGCATCCCGGAGTCGACTCTTGTGTTTTGCGGGTACTAAACTCAGCAACAAAAAGAAACGTCCTCTCACTGTGTTTATTTTCAGCAAACTTAACATAGGTAAATATTTGTATGAACACGACAAGATTCAACAACTGAGACATAAACTGAACAAGTTCCACAGACATGTGACTAACAGAAATGGAATAATGTGTCCCTGAACAAACAGGGGGGGTCAAAAGTATCTCTCTCTCTCTCTCTCTCTCTCTCTCTCAATTCAAGGGCTGTATTGGCATGGGAAACATGTTAACATTGCCAAAGCAAGTGAGGTAAATAATATACAGGAGTTTCAAAAGAATAAAGACATAATTGTCATATTATGTATATATACATTGTTGTAACTCTCTCCCTCTCTCTCTCTCTCTCTCTGTCTCTCTCTATGTCTCTCTCTCTCTGTCTCTCTCTCTGTCCCTTTCTCTCTCTCTCTCTCTCTCTCTGTCCCTCTCTCTCTCTATGTCTCTCTCTCCCTCTCTCTCTCCCCCCCTCTCTCTCTGTCTCTCTCTATGTCTCTCTCTCTCTCTCTGTCCCTCTCTCTCTCTCTCTCTCTCTCTCTCTCTGTCCCTCTCTCTCTCTATGTCTCTCTCTCCCTCTCTCTCTCCCCCCCTCTCTCTCTGTCTCTCTCTATGTCTCTATGTCTCTCTCTCTCTGTCTCTCTCTCTCTCTGTCCCTCTCTCTCTGTCTCTCTCTCCCTCTCTCTCTCCCCCCCCTCTCTCTGTCTCTCTCTATGTTTCTCTCTCTCTCTCTCTCTGTCTCTCTCTCTGTCCCTCTCTCTCTCTCTCTCTCTCTCTCTCACTCTCTCTCTCTCTCTCTCTCTCTGTCCCTCTCTCTCTCTCCATTTCTCCTAAAGCCTCTCTGTCTCTGTCTCTCTCTCTCTCTCTCTCTCTCTCTCTCTGTCTCTCTATGTCTCTCTCTATGTCTCTCTCTGTCTCTATGTCTCTCTCTATGTCTCTCTGTCTCTCCATGTCTCTCTGTCTCTCTCTCTGTCTCTCTCTCTCTCTCGTTAAACATTTTTGGGGATTAGCTTTCAAATTGTAGGTTGATTTCCAGAGCAGTAATGACTGTGTGTGTGTGGTAAGAGAAGATGTCTTCCTCAATGTCTATGTTCATTGTTTGGTGCTCATTCTGCAATTTTCCCCTCCATTATTAAAACACCACCAACCTCCTCCCTCCTCCCTCCATTATTAAAACACCACCAATCTCCTCCCTCCCTCCATTATTAAAACACCACCAACCTCCTCCCTCCATTATTAAAACACCACCAACCTCCTCCCTCCTCCCTCCATTATTAAAACACCACCAACCTCCTCCCTCCCTCCATTATTAAAACACCACCAACCTCCTCCTCCCTCCATTATTAAAACACCACCAACCTCCTCCCTCCTCCCTCCATTATTAAAACACCACCAACCTCCTTTCCCTCCTCCGTTATTAAACCACCACCAACCTCCTCCTCCTCCCTCCATTATTAAAACACCACCAACCTCCTCCCTCCTCCCTCCATTATTAAAACACCACCAATCTCCTCCTCCCTCCATTATTAAAACACCACCAACCTGCTTTCTCCTTCCTCCATTATTAAACCACCACCAACCTCCTCCCTCCTCCCTCCATTATTAAAACACCACCAACCTCCTCCCTCCTCCCTCCATTATTAAAACACCACCAACCTCCTCCCTCCTCCCTCCATTATTAAAACACCACCAACCTCCTCCCTCCTCCCTCCATTATTAAAACACCACCAACCTCCTCCCTCCTCCCTCCATTATTAAAACACCACCAACCTCCTCCCTCCATTATTAAAACACCACCAACCTCCTCCCTCCTCCCTCCATTATTAAAACACCACCAACCTCCTCCCTCCTCCCTCATTATTAAAACACCACCAACCTCCTCCCTCCTCCCTCCATTATTAAAACACCACCAACCTCCTCCCTCCTCCCTCCATTATTAAAACACCACCAACCTCCTTTCTCCTCTCCGTGATTAAACCACCACCAACCTCCTCCTCCTCCCTCCATTATTAAAACACCACCAACCTCCTCCCTCCTCCCTCCATTATTAAAACACCACCAATCTCCTCCTCCCTCCATTATTAAAACACCACCAACCTGCTTTCTCCTTCCTCCATTATTAAACCACCACCAACCTCCTCCCTCCTCCCTCCATTATTAAAACACCACCAACCTCCTCCCTCCTCCACCATCAAAACACCACCAACCTCCTCCCTCCTCCCTCCATTATTAAAACACCACCAACCTCCTCCCTCCTCCATTATTAAAACACCACCAACCTCCTCCCTCCCTCCCTCCATTATTAAAACACCACCAACCTCCTCCCTCCTCCCTCCATTATTAAAACACCACCAACCTCCTCCCTCCTCCCTCCTCCCTCCATTATTAAAACACCACCAACCTCCTCCCTCCTCCCTCCATTATTAAAACACCACCAACCTCCTTTCAAATCTGCCTCCTCTGTGTACCCCGTCTATTGTTCTTATCTCCAATCAGTCAGTAGATCATCCGTGTTGTTACCTCCAGTCTCTCTGTCTAAGTGGATGTGCATCCCCTCTAGTTCTCTGTCTAAGTGGATGGGATCTCCAGCTCTGTCTAAGTGGATGTGATCTCCAGTCTCTCTGTCTAAGTGGATGTGATCTCCAGTTCTGTCTAAGTGGATGTGATCTCCAGTCTCTCTGTCTAAGTGGATGTGATCTCCAGTCTCTCTGTCTAAGTGGATGTGATCTCCAGTCTCTGTGTCTAAGTGGATGTGATCTCCAGTCTCTCTGTCTAAGTGGATGTGATCTCCAGTCTCTCCTGTCTAAGTGGATGTGATCTCCAGTCTCTCTGTCTAAGTGGATGTGATCTCCAGTCTCTCTGTCTAAGTGGATGTATCTCCAGTCTCTCTGTCTAAGTGGATGTGATCTCCAGTCTCTGTTAAAGTGGATGTTACCTCCAGTCTCTCTGTCTAAGTGGATGTGATCTCCAGTCTCTCTGTCTAAGTGGATGTGATCTCCAGTCTCTCTGTCTAAGTGGATGTGATCTCCAGTCTCTCTGTCTAAGTGGATGTGATCTCCAGTCTCTCTGTCTAAGTGGATGTGATCTCCAGTCTCTCTGTCTAAGTGGATGGGATCTCCAGTCTCTCTGTCTAAGTGGATGTGATCTCCAGTCCTCTCTGTCTAAGTGGATGTGATCTCCAGTCTCTCTGTCTGAAGTGGATGTGATCTCCAGTCTCTCTTGTTGTAAGTGGATGTGATCTCCAGTCTCTCTGTCTCTAAGTGGATGTGATCTCCAGTTCTTCTTGTCTAACTGGATGTGATCTCCAGTCTCTCTGTCTAAGTGGATGTGATCTCCAGTCTCTCTGTCTAAGTGGATGTGATCTCCTGTCTAAGTGGATGTGTTCTCCAGTTCTGTCTAAGTGGATGTGTTCTCCAGTCCTCTCTGTCTAAGTGGATGGGATCTCCAGTCTCTCCATATTAAATAGTTAGTCAGTGGAGGACTGTGTTGTCTCCTCATCCGCATATTGATGTGGATAAAAGCCTTGTTTCTTGAGAGCCGTGACACACACACACACACACACACACACACACACACACACACACACACACACACACACAGTCATGTAGAAAACTTAGTTCTGACTTAAATACGTTAAGTGTTGCTTCACATTCACTGGCCTGGCTGCTGACGTGTGTGTGTGTGTGTGTGTGTGTGTGTGTGTGTGTGTGTGTGTGTGTGTGTGTGTGTGTGTGTGTGTGTGTGTGTGTGTGTGTGTGTCCTTTGTATAATGTATCAACACGAGAAGGCATTCTCTTTTTAATGTAAAGCTTTGTATGATAAAAAAACAAAACAAGTTGAAGCCAACGTTAGTATGTCCCATCTTGCTCATAATAACAGCACGTGGTTTTACTGCAACAAGTGCAAGATAGTAGCCGAACGTCCTTCAATCGAAATGACGGAAACAAACGAAAAAAAAACCCCGGCTACAGCTCTCATGAAAACCGATCAGAAATGAAATCACGGAAAAAGAGAAAAAAAAATGATATTGGAGCTGTAAATGCGTTACCATGAACTTCAATGACTTTTTTCAAAGACCAAATAGAATAAAATGTCAGATTTTCAAAGGTCAGGCTATATTATTCCAAGAGCAAATATTCAATAGACTTTGAAACGTTTTTTTTTTTTTTAAATACCTGGTTTTGCCTCACCCATTCCTTCCGCCTTAGACCTGGACGGTAGACGTCAGCACATCTCTCCAATCCCTTTGTTGTCGTAGGTAAATTGCGCCCACGCGCCAACCGGCTCTTTGACGTGCTCAGTGCCCGACAGATCATCTATAGGCTATTATTAAGTGTGCAGCGCATAATCGACATAACAAACTGAACAGTTTCGGGATCCATCTGTTTTAAAAAAAATATATATATTATATAGTCTGATTAAATGTTTTTTTTATCCTTATAATATTAGGGAAGCGGATACTTAGTCAGTTGCACAGTTAAATGCATTCTAAAGGAAATGTGTCTCTTGCATTTAAAACCCCATCTGAATCAGAGAGCTGCGGCGGGATGCCTTTATCCACATTGTCGCCCCGGGGAACAGTTGTTGTTCGGGCTGGACGGGGGGGGGGGGGTTAACTACTTTTCCCACAGCAGAACAGCAGGTGTGTACTACCTCACCGGCGTGTGGTTACTGGTCCAACGCTCTTAACCGCTAGGCTTCCTGCGGCGGGGGCAGACGTAATGACCGTAAGCGGATTCTCACACTGCAATGTATTCCCTACATTGTTGTCCCTTCAGAATGTCCATTTCTTTTTTTTTTCGGGGGGGGGGGGGGGGGGGGTCAATCGCATATAAACTGTATGAATAAAACATGAAACACAAAAAATATATGAAAATTGTGAACCAAAAACTCACGTGATCACGTACTTTTCTTTCACGGACAAGAATTAAAAACGTGAATCAAACTGTTGTAATGTAAATGTTTCGGTCGCAGTATCGTTTCTCCTTCTCTCCTCTTCCCTCCCATTATGTATTGCAGTGGTACCTATGTCTTACCCAGGCTGCAGCATGACTCCAATCAGTCTAGTTCAGGTCTGTCTTACCCAGGCTGTGGTGCAGCATGACTCCCATCAGTCTAGTTCAGGTCTGTCTTACCCAGGCTGCAGCATGACTCCAATCAGTCTAGTTCAGGTCTGTCTTACCCAGGCTGTGGTGCAGCATGACTCCCATCAGTCTAGTTCAGGTTGTCTTACCCAGGCTGCAGCATGACTCCAGTCAGTCTAGTTCAGGTCTGTCTTACCCAGGCTGCAGCATGACTCCAGTCAGTCTAGTTCAGGTCTGTCTTACCCAGGCTGCAGCATGACTCCAATCAGTCTAGTTCAGGTCTGTCTTACCCAGGCTGTGGTGCAGCATGACTCATATCAGTCTAGTTCAGGTTGGCTGCACCCAGGCTGCAGCATGACTCCAGTCAGTCTAGTTCAGGTCTGTCTTACCCAGGCTGTGGTGCAGCGTGACTCCAATCAGTCTAGTTCAGGTCTGTCTTACCCAGGCTGTGGTGCAGCATGACTCCAGTCAGTCTAGTTCAGGTCTGTCTTACCCAGGCTGTGGTGCAGCGTGACTCCAGTCAGTCTAGTTCAGGTCTGTCTTACCCAGGCTGTGGTGCAGCGTGACTCCAATCAGTCTAGTTCAGGTCTGTCTCACCCAGGCTGTGGTGCAGCGTGACTCCAATCAGTCTAGTTCAGGTCTGTCTTACCCAGGCTGTGGTGCAGCGTGACTCCCATCAGTCTAGTTCAGGTCTGTCTTACCCAGGCTGTGGTGCAGCATGACTCCAGTCAGTCTAGTTCAGGTCTGTCTTACCCCAGGCTGTGGTGCAGCATGACTCCAGTCAGTCTAGTTCAGGTCTGTCTTACCCAGGCTGTGGTGCAGCATGACTCCAGTCAGTCTAGTTCAGGTCTGTCTTACCCAGGCTGTGGTGCAGCATGACTCCAATCAGTCTAGTTCAGGTCTGTCTTACCCAGGCTGTGGTGCAGCATGACTCCAGTCAGTCTAGTTCAGGTCTGTCTTATCCAGGCTGTGGTGCAGCATGACTCCAGTCAGTCTAGTTCAGGTCTGTCTTACCCAGGCTGTGGTGCAGCATGACTCCAATCAGTCTAGTTCAGGTCTGTCTTACCCAGGCTGTGGTGCAGCATGACTCCAGTCAGTCTAGTTCAGGTCTGTCTTACCCAGGCTGCAGCATGACTCCCATCAGTCTAGTTCAGGTCTGTCTTACCCAGGCTGCAGCGTGACTCCCATCAGTCTAGTTCAGGTCTGTCTTACCCAGGCTGTGGTGCAGCATGACTCCCATCAGCTCAGTTCAGGTCTGTCTTACCCAGGCTGTGGTGCAGCATGACTCCAGTCAGTCTAGTTCAGGTCTGTCTTACCCAGGCTGTGGTGCAGCATGACTCCAGTCAGTCTAGTTCAGGTCTGTCTTACCCAGGCTGTGGTGCAGCGTGACTCTAATCAGTCTAGTTCAGGTCTGTCTTACCCAGGCTGCAGCATGACTCTAGAATCAGTCTAGTTCAGGTCTGTCTTACCCAGGCTGTGGTGCAGCATGACTCCAGTCAGTCTAGTTCAGGTCTGTCTTATCCAGGCTGTGGTGCAGCATGACTCCAGTCAGTCTAGTTCAGGTCTGTCTTACCCAGGCTGTGGTGCAGCGTGACTCTAATCAGTCTAGTTCAGGTCTGTCTTACCCAGGCTGTGGTGCAGTGTGACTCCAGTCAGTCTAGTTCAGGTCTGTCTTACCCAGGCTGTGGTGCAGCATGACTCCAGTCAGTCTAGTTCAGGTCTGTCTTACCCAGTATGTGGTGCAGCATGACTCCAGTCATTCTAGTTCAGGTCTGTTTAATGGTACCTTTGTCTTACCCAGGCTGTGGTGCAGCGTGACTCCAATCAGTCTAGTTCAGGTCTGTCTTACCCAGGCTGTGGTGCAGCGTGACTCCAATCAGTCTAGTTCAGGTCTGTCTTACCCAGGCTGTGGTGCAGCGTGACTCCAATCAGTCTAGTTCAGGTCTGTCTTACCCAGGCTGTGGTGCAGCGTGACTCCAATCAGTCTAGTTCAGGTCTGTCTTACCCAGGCTGTGGTGCAGCGTGACTCCAATCAGTCTAGTTCAGGTCTGTCTTACCCAGGCTGTGGTGCAGCGTGACTCCAATCAGTCTAGTTCAGGTCTGTCTTACCCGGGCTGTGGTGCAGCATGACTCCAATCAGTCTATTTCAGGTCTGTCTTACCCAGGCTGTGGTGCAGCATGACTCCCATCAGTCTAGTTCAGGTCTGTCTTACCCAGGCTGTGGTGCAGCATGACTCCAATCAGTCTAGTTCAGGTCTGTCTTACCCAGGCTGTGGTGCAGCATGACTCCAATCAGTCTAGTTCAGGTCTGTCTTACCCAGGCTGTGGTGCAGCGTGACTCCCATCATTCTAGTTCAGGTCTGTCTTACCTAGGCTGTGGTGCAGCATGACTCCAATCAGTCTAGTTCAGGTCTGTCTTACCCAGGCTGTGGTGCAGCATGACTCCGATCAGTCTAGTTCAGGTCTGTCTTACCCAGGCTGTGGTGCAGCGTGACTCCAATCAGTCTAGTTCAGGTCTGTCTTACCCAGGCTGTGGTGCAGCGTGACTCCAATCAGTCTAGTTCAGGTCTGTTTAATGGTACAGGCTTTGTTTTCTCCATCTCGGGGGCATTTTGACGGTCTACTGGTCTAGGTAATAATGTTGATGGTTGTTGGTGGAGGGGAGATGGAGGCAGGACAGAGGCCAGAGGCAGGACACAGGTGAGGGGGAGGGGCAGGTGGGAGGGGGAGGACAGTAGTGAGAGGGGAGGGGAGGTGGGAGGGGAGGACAGAGGCCAGAGGGGGAGGGGAGGTGAGAGGGGAGGACAGAGGTGAGAGGGGAGGGAGGTGGGAGGGCAGAGCTGAGAGGGAGGGGAGGTGGGAGGTGAGGGGAGGACAGAGGTGAGAGGGGAGGGTGGGAGGGGAGGACAGAGGTGAGAGGGGAGGTGGGAGGGCAGAGTAGGTTATGATAAAGTCAGCTTTTTAATGGTGATTTGGTTATTCAGCCATCTCTTCCACACAATTGGAGTTGTACTTTGAGAAGAGGAGTGTGTTTCGAAGGAGAGGGGCGGTGTTGTTTTGAAACCCTCCATATTCTCTGTCCAATCCCCGTCTCCAGTCTTCTGCCGTCTCCATGTCTCTCTCCTTGTCTCTCTCCCAGTCTCTCTCCTTGTCTGTCTCACCAGTCTCTCTGTCTGTCTCCCAGTCTCCCTCCTTGTCTGTCTCCCAGTCTCTCTCCTAGTCTCTCTCATTGTCTGTCTCACCAGTCTCTGTCATTGTCTGTCTCACCAGTCTCTCTCCTTGTCTGTCTCACCAGTCTCTCTCATTGTCTGTCTCACCAGTCTCTCTCCTTGTCTGTCTCCCAGTCTCTCTCCCAGTCTCTCTCCTAGCTCTCTCTCCCAGTCTCTCTCATAGTCTGTCTCCCAGTCTCTCTCCTAGTCTCTTTCCCAGTTCCTCCTGCTCCTTGTCTCACCAGTCTCCCTCCTTGTCTGTCTCCCAGTCTCTCTCCTTGTCTATCTCACCAGTCTCTCTGCTCTGTTCCTACTCATCTCCTTGTATGTCTCCCTATATCTCTAAATGTTTTAAATTGACCCCTCTACTCTTTGCCAGTCTAGTCTCAGCTGAGAACGTTCTGCCCCCCCCACCCCTCCCTTATCCCACCTCTCCCACACCCCCCCCCTCCCTCCTCCCTTATCCCACCTCTCCTCCCCTGCACCCCTCCCTCCCTTATCCCACCTCTCCTCCCCTGCACCCCTCCCTCCCTTATCCCACCTCTCCTCCCATGCACCCCTCCCTCCCTTATCCCCCCCCCCCCCCCCCCCCTCCCCAATACACACTGCAGCACTTTGGGAAGCAGACTCTACTCCTGCTTTTGGGGTTTTTATCTGCTCCCTACCCTGCCGCCTTTCAATTTTCACAACACAGAGAGGTGAAAGACTACCCCCTCCCCCCACCTCTCCAACACCCACCCCATCCCCTCCAGCTCTTACTCTCCTCCTCCTAATGTGATTGCTAAGTCAAAGTCCGCCTTTTAAGCCCTCTGTTTTCTTGCTGCAGAGCGGACACACACACAAACACACACACACACACACACACACACACACACACACACACACACACACACAGACGCTCACACTGCTTTTGGCACAGTACTCCGCAGTGGTTCTGCAGTGAACATAACACAATCACAATGAGAAGTAGGCTGCTGCCTGCCTGCGTCTTGTAGCTTTAGTCCTTCCCTAGCGCTTATATTAGATACACAGCTCTCTTCCCTAGCGGTGGCCGTAGCCTAGCGCTTCCATTAGATACACAGCCCTCTTCCCTAGCGGTAGCCATAGCCTACGCTTCCATTAGATACACAGGTCTTTTCCTAGCAGTGGCCGTAGCCTAGCGCTTCCATTAGATACACAGGTATTTTCCCTAGCGGGTGCCATAGCCTAGCGCTTCCATTAGATACACAGCTCTCTTCCCTAGCGGTGGCCGTAGCCAGCGCTTCCATTAGATACACAGCTCTCTTCCCTAGCGGTGGCCGTAGCCTAGCGCTTCCATTAGATACACAGGTCTTTTCCCTAGCGGTGGCCGTAGCCTAGCGCTTCCATTAGATACACAGCTCTCTTCACTGGCGGTAGCCATAGCCTAGCGCTTCCATTAGATACACAGCCCTCTTCCCCTGGTGGTAGCCGTAGCCTAGCGCTTCCATTAGATACACAGCTCTCTTCCCTAGCGGTGGCCATAGCCTAGCGCTTCCATTAGATACACAGCCCTCTTCCCTGGCGGTAGCCGTAGCCTAGCGCTTCCATTAGATACACAGCTCTCTTCCCTAGCGGTGGCCATAGCCTAGCGCTTCCATTAGATACACAGCTCTCTTCCCTGGCGGTAGCCGTAGCCTAGCGCTTCCATTAGATACACAGCCCTCTTCCCTGGCGGTAGCCGTAGCCTAGCGCTTCCATTAGATACACAGCTCTCTTCCCTAGCGGTGGCCGTAGCCTAGCGCTTCCATTAGATACACAGCTCTCTTCACTGGCGGTAGCCATAGCCTAGCGCTTCCATTAGATACACAGCCCTCTTCCCTGGTGGTAGCCGTAGCCTAGCGCTTCCATTAGATACACAGCTCTCTTCCCTAGCGGTGGCCGTAGCCTAGCGCTTCCATTAGATACACAGCCCTCTTCCCTGGTGGTAGCCGTAGCCTAGCGCTTCCATTAGATACACAGCTCTCTTCCCTAGCGGTGGCCGTAGCCTAGCGCTTCCATTAGATACACAGCTCTCTTCCCTGGCGGTAGCCATAGCCTAGCGCTTCCATTAGATACACAGCCCTCTTCCCTGGCGGTAGCCGTAGCCTAGCGCTTCCATTAGATACACAGCTCTCTTCCCTAGCGGTGGCCGTAGCCTAGCGCTTCCATTAGATACACAGCTCTCTTCCCTGGCGGTAGCCGTAGCCTAGCGCTTCCATTAGATACACAGCCCTCTTCCCTGGCGGTAGCCGTAGCCTAGCGCTTCCATTAGATACACAGCTCTCTTCCCTAGCGGTGGCCGTAGCCTAGCGCTTCCATTAGATACACAGCTCTCTTCCCTGGCGGTAGCCGTAGCCTAGCGCTTCCATTAGATACACAGCCCTCTTCCCTGGCGGTAGCCGTAGCCTAGCGCTTCCATTAGATACACTGCTCTCTTCCCTAGCGGTAGCCGTAGCCTAGCGCTTCCATTAGATACACAGCTCTCTTCCCTAGCGGTAGCCGTAGCCTAGCGCTTCCATTAGATACACAGCTCTCTTCCCTAGCGGTAGCCGTAGCCTAGTACGTGTGCAGTGAGCTGTACCAAAAGACAGGCGGTGGAGAATGACCAGAGAGAAGAGGAATGGCATGAATTAAATATATTTTGTGCCTCTCCCTCGCTCCCTACCTTCTCTAAAACCCTATATTATGGATGGGACTAGAGGAAGAACATGTCAATGGTTCTGGATGCGTGAGGGAGGGGAGGGGGAGGGAGAGAGGGAAAGAGGGGGAGAGAGAGAGAGGGAGAGAGGGAAAGAGGGGGGAGAGAGAGAGAGGGGGAAAGAGGGGGGAGAGAGGGGAAAGAGGGGGGAGAGAGAGAGGGGAGAAAGAGATGGAGAGAGAGACAGAGAGAGAGGGAGAAAGGGAAAGAGGGGGGAGAGAGAGAGGGGGGAGAGAGAGAGAGGGGGGGAGAGAGAGAGAGAGGGAGAGAGAGAGAGAGAGAGAGAGATGGAGAGATGGAGAGAGGGATTGAGAGCTCCCTGTGAGACCGGGGAGAGGAGAGAACAAGAACAGACTGGTAGAAAATGTCCTAGTTCATGTCTTATTGACACCAGAACTAGGAGATACAGTCATTACTATATTAACAACATTACACTGGTAGAGTGGAGAAGTTTCCACTTCCAGTGGATTTGTCTCATAGTGAACCACAAAGTCCTGGCATTCATAGCAAATTATTATTGTTGTTATCACAGGTGCAGCAAAAATGCTTAGGTTTAAAAAAAAAAACCCAGCTGGGTTTATAATTTAAAATGTTTTATTTAACCTTTATTTAACTAAGTAGTCAGATAATAACACATTCTTATTTACAATGACGGACGACTCCAGCCAAACCCTAATGCGGATGACGCTGGGCCAATTGTGGGCTTCACGATGGGGACTACCAATCACGGCATGGTTGCGATAGAATGTAGAGACCACCCTGCTAGGTTTAGAATGTAGATACTGTCCTGTTAGGTTAGAATGTAGATACTGTCCTGTTAGGTTTAGAATGTAGATACTGTCCTGTTAGGTTTAGAATGTAGAGACCACCCTGCTAGGTTTAGAATGTAGATACTGACCTGTTAGGTTTAGAATGTAGATACTGTCCTGTTAGGTTTAGAATGTAGATACTGTCCTGTTAGGTTTAGAATGTAGATACTGTCCTGTTAGGTTTAGAATGTAGATAATGTCCTGTTAGGTTTAGAATGTAGAGACCACACTGCTAGGTTTAGAATGTAGATACCGTCCTGTTAGGTTTAGAATGTAGATACTGTCCTGTTAGGTTTAGAATGTAGATACTGTCCTGTTAGGTTTAGAATGTAGATACTGTCCTGTTAGGTTTAGAATGTAGATACTGTCCTGTTAGGTTTAGAATGTAGATACTGTCCTGTTAGTTTAGAATGTAGATACTGTCCTGTTAGGTTTAGAATGTAGATACTGTCCTGTTAGGTTTAGAATGTAGATACTGTCCTGTTAGGTTTAGAATGTAGAGACCACCCTGCTAGGTTTAGAATGTAGAGACCACCCTGCTAGGTTTAGAATGTAGATACTGTCCTGTTAGGTTTAGAATGTAGAGACCACCCTGTTAGGTTTAGAATGTAGATACTGTCCTGTTAGGTTTAGAATGTAGATACTGTCCTGTTAGGTTTAGAATGTAGATACTGTCCTGTTAGGTTTAGAATGTAGATACTGTCCTGTTAGGTTTAGAATGTAGATACTGTCCTGTTAGGTTTAGAATGTAGATACTGTCCTGTTAGGTTTAGAATGTAGATACTGTCCTGTTAGGTTTAGAATGTAGATACTGTCCTGTTAGGTTTAGAATGTAGATACTGTCCTGTTAGGTTTAGAATGTAGATACTGTCCTGTTAGGTTTAGAATGTAGATACTGTCCTGTTAGGTTTAGAATGTAGATACTGTCCTGTTAGGTTTAGAATGTAGATACTGTCCTGTTAGGTTTAGAATGTAGATACTGTCCTGTTAGGTTTAGAATGTAGATACTGTCCTGTTAGGTTTAGAATGTAGATACTGTCCTGTTAGGTTTAGAATGTAGATCCTGTCCTGTCCTGTTAGGTTTAGAATGTAGATACTGTCCTGTTAGGTTTAGAATGTAGATACTGTCCTGTTAGGTTTAGAATGCAGATCCTGTCCTGATAATGTGATTTGGTTTACCTACATAATGTGACCTGGTGTACCTAGATAATGTGATCTGGTGTACAGGATAATGTGATCTGGTGTACCTAGATAATGTGACCTGGTTTACCTAGATAATGTGATCTGGTGTACAGGATAATGTGATCTGGTGTACCTAGATAATGTGACCTGGTGTACCTAGATAATGTGACCTGGTGTACCTAGATAATGTGACCTGGTGTACCTAGATAATGTGACCTGGCTTACCTAGATAATGTGATCTGGTTTACCTAGATAATGTGACCTGGCTTACCTAGATAATGTGACCTGGTTTACCTAGATAATGTGACCTGGCTTACCTAGATAATGTGATCTGGTGTACCTAGATAATGTGATCTGGTGTACCTAGATAATGTGACCTGGTGTACCTAGATAATGTGACCTGGTTTACCTAGATAATGTGATCTGGTTTACCTAGATAATGTGACCTGGTTTACCCAGATAATGTGATCTGGTGTACAGGATAATGTGATCTGGTGTACCTAGATAATGTGACCTGGTTTACCTAGATAATGTGACCTGGTTTACCTAGATAATGTGACCTGGCTTACCTAGATAATGTGGCCTGGTTTACCTAGATAATGTGACCTGGTTTACCTAGATAATGTGACCTGGCTTACCTAGATAATGTGATCTGGTGTACCTAGATAATGTGATCTGGTGTACCTAGATAATGTGACCTGGTGTACCTAGATAATGTGACCTGGTTTACCTAGATAATGTGATCTGGTTTACCTAGATAATGTGACCTGGTTTACCCAGATAATGTGATCTGGTGTACAGGATAATGTGATCTGGTGTACTTAGATAATGTGACCTGGTTTACCTAGATAATGTGACCTGGTGTACCTAGATAATGTGACCTGGTTTACCTAGATAATGTGATCTGGTTTACCTAGATAATGTGACCTGGTTTACCCAGATAATGTGATCTGGTGTACAGGATAATGTGATCTGGTGTACCTAGATAATGTGACCTGGTTTACCTAGATAATGTGACCTGGTTTACCTAGATAATGTGACCTGGCTTACCTAGATAATGTGGCCTGGTTTACCTAGATAATGTGACCTGGTTTACCTAGATAATGTGACCTGGCTTACCTAGATAATGTGATCTGGTGTACCTAGATAATGTGATCTGGTGTACCTAGATAATGTGACCTGGTGTACCTAGATAATGTGACCTGGTTTACCTAGATAATGTGATCTGGTTTACCTAGATAATGTGACCTGGTTTACCCAGATAATGTGATCTGGTGTACAGGATAATGTGATCTGGTGTACTTAGATAATGTGACCTGGTTTACCTAGATAATGTGACCTGGTTTACCTAGATAATGTGACCTGGTTTACCCAGATAATGTGACCTGGTGTACCTAGATAATGTGATCTGGTGTACAGGATAATGTGATCTGGTGTACCTAGATAATGTGACCTGGTGTACCTAGATAATGTGACCTGGTTTACCTAGATAATGTGATCTGGTTTACCTAGATAATGTGACCTGGTGTACCTAGATAATGTGATCTGGTGTACAGGATAATGTGATCTGGTGTACCTAGATAATGTGATCTGGTTTACCTAGATAATGTGACCAGGGTTACCACAGAGCATTTTCCACCAACCTCTGTATTTACAACAATCAGTACATATCTTGTAACTCTCAGTAAATGTAGATCAAAAATCTTGAATCACAATATGTGGTGTATTAAATTTGTTAGCTCAGAGAACTGGTGATGGGAGAAAAAAGACCCCGGCTAGAAGATCAGCTAGATGTCTCTCCTTTATTTTTTATAGAGACGTTCTATCACTGAGAATTCTAGAATTCTATCAGCTAGAATTCTCTCCTTTACCTTTATAGAGACGTTCTATCACTGAGAATTCTAGAATTCTCTCCTTTTATAGAGACGTTCTATCACTGAGAATTCTAGAATTCTCTCCTTTTATAGAGACGTTCTATCACTGAGAATTCTAGAATTCTCTCCTTTTATAGAGACGTTCTATCACTGAGAATAATTGCTGTAGTAAAGTTGCAGGGAATACAGCTGCGTGACTTAGCAGCAGATGCTGTGTTGTGTGTGTGTGTGTGTGTGTGTGTGTGTGTGTCTGAGGTGTAAGAGTGTAAACATCTGTTGAACAGGAAACGATGGGAGGGGTTATTGTCATGATTAAACTGCTATTCAGCTCCTTCTTGACTCATCTACTGTTTGATATCCAGCATAATGTACCATCTATCGAGAGGGATACTAGTTCGGTGTGTGTATACTGTTCTGATGATTTGAACCCGATCTAACTATCTCTGGAGAGACCTGAGAATGTATGAAAAAACTGTTTTTGATTTGTAATTATGGGCTATTGTGATGTCATTATGGGGTATTGTGATGTCATTATGGGCTATTGTGTGTAGATTGATGAGAGGGGGTTAAATAAAAATAAAAATCTATTTTAGAGTAAGGCTGTAACGAAACAAAATGTGGAAAAAAGTCGAGGGATCTGAATACTTTCCGAATGCTCTGTATGTATGAAACACATCTCACTGACCTAGAAATCCCTCAGACATGATGAAATCAGACCCAGGGGTCCCCAATGGGTAACATTCCTCTTTAAAAGTTCTTAATCAGGAGACGGTTGGCCAGAGTAGAGAGGAGAGGAAAGGAGAGGGGAGGGGAGAGGAGAGGAGAGGAGAGGAGAGGAGAGGAGAGGAGAGGAGAGGAGAGGAGAGGAGAGGAGAGGAGAGGAGAGGAGAGGTTAGACAAACTAAGAACCAACCTTTGTACCAGGGGTTTTAAAATGGTTGTAGTGGTGGGACAGATGGTTGTATAAGTGTAGTGGTGGGACAAATGGTTGTATAAGTGTAGTGGTGGGACAGATGGTTGTATAAGTGTGGTGGTGGGACAGATGGTTGTATAAGTGTAGTGGTGGGACAGATGGTTGTATAAGTGTAGTGGTGGGACAGATGGTTGTATAAGTGTAGTGGTGGGACAGATGGTTGTATTAGTGTAGTGGTGGTGGGACAGATGGTTGTATAAGTGTAGTGGTGGGACAGATAGTTGTATAAGTGTAGTGGTGGGACAGATGGTTGTATAAGTGTAGTGGTGGTGGGACAGGTGGTTGTATAAGTGTAGTGGTGGTGGGACAGATGGTTGTATAAGTGTAGTGGTGGGACAGATGTTTGTATAAGTGTAGTGGTGGGACAGATCGTTGTATAAGTGTAGTGGTGGGACAGATGGTTGTATAAGTGTAGTGGTGGGACAGATGGTTGTATAAGTGTAGTGGTGGGACAGATGGTTGTATAAGTGTAGTGGTGGTGGGACAGGTGGTTGTATAAGTGTAGTGGTGGTGGGACAGATGGTTGTATAAGTGTAGTGGTGGGACAGATGGTTGTATAAGTGTAGTGGTGGGACAGATGGTTGTATAAGTGTAGTGGTGGTGGGACAGGTGGTTGTATAAGTGTAGTGGTGGTGGGACAGATGGTTGTATAAGTGTAGTGGTGGGACAGATGTTTGTATAAGTGTAGTGGTGGGACAGATCGTTGTATAAGTGTAGTGGTGGGACAGATGGTTGTATAAGTGTAGTGGTGGGACAGATGGTTGTATAAGTGTAGTGGTGGGACAGATGGTTGTATAAGTGTAGTGGTGGTGGGACAGGTGGTTGTATAAGTGTAGTGGTGGTGGGACAGATGGTTGTATAAGTGTAGTGGTGGGACAGATGGTTGTATAAGTGTAGTGGTGGGACAGATGGTTGTATAAGTGTAGTGGTGGGACAGATGGTTGTATAAGTGTAGTGGTGGGACAGATGGTTGTATAAGTGTGGTGGTGGGACAGATGGTTGTATAAGTGTAGTGGTGGTGGGACAGATGGTTGTATAAGTGGAGTGGTGGGACAGATGGTTGTATAAGTGTAGTGGTGGTGGGACAGATGGTTGTATAAGTGTAGTGGTGGTGGGACAGGTGGTTGTATAAGTGTAGTGGTGGGACAGATGGTTGTATAAGTGTAGTGGTGGGACAGATGGTTGTATAAGTGTAGTGGTGGTGGGACAGGTGGTTGTATAAGTGTAGTGGTGGGACAGATGGTTGTATAAGTGTAGTGGTGGTGGGACAGATGGTTGTATTAGTGTAGTGGTGGTGGGACAGGTGGTTGTATAAGTGTAGTGGTGGTGGGACAGGTGGTTGTATAAGTGTAGTGGTGGTGGGACAGGTGGTTGTATAAGTGTAGTGGTGGTGGGACAGGTGGTTGTATAAGTGTAGTGGTGGTGGGACAGGTGGTTGTATAAGTGTAGTGGTGGTGGGACAGGTGGTTGTATAAGTGTAGTGGTGGTGGGACAGGTGGTTGTATAAGTGTAGTGGTGGGACAGATGTTTGTATAAGTGTAGTGGTGGGACAGATGGTTGTATTAGTGTAGTGGTGGGACAGATGGTTGTATAAGTGTAGTGGTGGGACAGATAGTTGTATAAGTGTAGTGGTGGGACAGATGGTTGTATAAGTGTAGTGGTGGGACAGATAGTTGTATATGTGTAGTGGTGGGACAGATGGTTGTATTAGTGTAGTGGTGGGACAGATGGTTGTATAAGTGTAGTGGTGGGACAGATGGTTGTATAAGTGTAGTGGTGGTGGGACAGGTGGTTGTATAAGTGTAGTGGTGGGACAGATAGTTGTATAAGTGTAGTGGTGGGACAGATGGTTGTATAAGTGTAGTGGTGGTGGGACAGGTGGTTGTATAAGTGTAGTGGTGGTGGGACAGGTGGTTGTATAAGTGTAGTGGTGGGACAGATGGTTGTATAATTGTAGTGGTGGGACAGATGGTTGTATAAGTGTAGTGGTGGTGGGACAGATGGTTGTATAAGTGTAGTGGTGGTGGGACAGGTGGTTGTATAAGTGTAGTGGTGGTGGGTAGTGGTGGTTGTAAAATAAAACTGTACTATATACTATAGTAGTATGTAGTTTTTTTGTGGACTGTAGTATAATGTAGTATTTACTGCAGTGTTTCTGTGGACAGACGGACGGCAGGCAGGCAGGCAGGCAGGCAGGCAGGCAGGCATGCAGGCAGGCAGGCAGGCCTGGGATCTGAATAGATATTTCAGAGTTTCTGTTCTCTATACCTGTAGGGAACATAGTATATGATCTATACCTGTAGGGTACATAGTATATGATCTATACCTGTAGGGAACATAGTATATGATCTATACCTGTAGGGTACATAGTATATGATCTATACCTGTAGGGAACATAGTATATGATCTATACCTGTAGGGAACTCTATACCTGTAGGGAACATAGTATATGATCTATACCTGTAGGGAACATAGTATATGATCTATACCTGTAGGGAACTCTATACCTGTAGGGAACATAGTATATGATCTATACCTGTAGGGAACATAGTATATGATCTATACCTGTAGGGAACTCTATACCTGTAGGGAACATAGTATATGATCTATACCTGTAGGGAACATAGTATATGATCTATACCTGTAGGGAACTCTATACCTGTAGGGAACATAGTATATGATCTATACCTGTAGGGAACTCTATACCTGTAGGGAACATAGTATATCATCTATACCTGTAGGGAACATAGTATATGATCTATACCTGTAGGGAACATAGTATATCATCTATACCTGTAGGGAACTCTATACCTGTAGGGAACATAGTATATGATCTATACCTGTAGGGAACATAGTATATGATCTATACCTGTAGGGAACTCTATACCTGTAGGGAACATAGTATATCATCTATACCTGTAGGGAACTCTATACCTGTAGGGAACATAGTATATCATCTATACCTGTAGGGAACATAGTATATGATCTATACCTGTAGGGAACATAGTATATCATCTATACCTGTAGGGAACTCTATACCTGTAGGGAACATAGTATATGATCTATACCTGTAGGGAACATAGTATATGATCTATACCTGTAGGGAACTCTATACCTGTAGGGAACATATTATATGATCTATACCTGTAGGGAACATAGTATATGATCTATACCTGTAGGGAACTCTATACCTGTAGGGAACATAGTATATGATCTATACCTGTAGGGAACATAGTATATGATCTATACCTGTAGGGAACTCTATACCTGTAGGGAACATAGTATATGATCTATACCTGTAGGGAACATAGTATATGATCTATACCTGTAGGGAACATAGTATATGATCTATACCTGTAGGGAACATAGTACATGATCTATACCTGTAGGGGACTCTATACCTGTAGGGAACATAGTATATGATCTATACCTGTAGGGAACATAGTACATGATCTATACCTGTAGGGAACTCTATACCTGTAGGGAACATAGTATATGCTCTATACCTGTAGGGAACATAGTATATGATCTATACCTGTAGGGAACATAGTACATGATCTATACCTGTAGGGAACATAGTATATCATCTATACCTGTAGGGAACATAGTATATGATCTATACCTGTAGGGAACATAGTATATGATCGATACCTGTAGGGAACTCTATACCTGTAGGGAACATAGTATATGATCTATACCTGTAGGGTACATAGTATATGATCTATACCTGTAGGGAACATAGTATATCATCTATACCTGTAGGGAACTCTATACCTGTAGGGAACATAGTATATGATCTATACCTGTAGGGAACATAGTATATGATCTATACCTGTAGGGAACTCTATACCTGTAGGGAACATAGTACATGATCTATACCTGTAGGGAACATAGTATATGATCTATACCTGTAGGGAACATAGTATATGATCTATACCTGTAGGGAACATAGTACATGATCTATACCTGTAGGGAACATAGTATATCATCTATACCTGTAGGGAACTCTATACCTGTAGGGAACATAGTATATGATCTATACCTGTAGGGAACATAGTATATGATCTATACCTGTAGGGAACATAGTATATCATCTATACCTGTAGGGAACATAGTATATGATCTATACCTGTAGGGTACATAGTATATGATCTATACCTGTAGGGAACATAGTATATGATCTATACCTGTAGGGTACATAGTATATGATCTATACCTGTAGGGAACATAGTATATCATCTATACCTGTAGGGAACTCTATACCTGTAGGGAACATAGTATATGATCTATACCTGTAGGGAACATAGTATATGATCTATACCTGTAGGGAACTCTATACCTGTAGGGAACATAGTATATGATCTATACCTGTAGGGAACATAGTATATGATCTATACCTGTAGGGAACATAGTAAATGATCTATACCTGTAGGGAACATAGTATATGATCTATACCTGTAGGGAACTCTATACCTGTAGGGAACATAGTATATGATCTATACCTGTAGGGAACATAGTACATGATCTATACCTGTAGGGAACATGGTACATGATCTATACCTGTAGGGAACATGGTACATGATCTATACCTGTAGGGAACATAGTATATGATCTATACCTGTAGGGAACATAGTACATGATCTATACCTGTAGGGAACATGGTACATGATCTATACCTGTAGGGAACATAGTATATCATCTATACCTGTAGGGAACTCTATACCTGTAGGGAACATAGTATATGATCTATACCTGTAGGGAACATAGTATATGATCTATACCTGTAGGGAACATAGTATATGATCTATACCTGTAGGGAACATAGTATATGATCTATACCTGTAGGGAACATAGTATATGATCTATACCTGTAGGGAACATAGTATATCATCTATACCTGTAGGGAACTCTATACCTGTAGGGAACATAGTATATGATCTATACCTGTAGGGAACATATTATATGATCTATACCTGTAGAAAACTCTATACCTGTAGGGAACATAGTATATGATCTATACCTGTAGGGAACATAGTATATGATCTATACCTGTAGGGAACATAGTATATGATCTATACCTGTAGGGAACTCTATACCTGTAGGGAACATAGTATATGATCTATACCTGTAGGGAACATAGTATATGATCTATACCTGTAGGGAACATAGTATATGATCTATACCTGTAGGGAACATAGTATATCATCTATACCTGTAGGGAACTCTATACCTGTAGGGAACATAGTATATGATCTATACCTGTAGGGTACATAGTATATGATCTATACCTGTAGGGAACATAGTATATCATCTATACCTGTAGGGAACTCTATACCTGTAGGGAACATAGTATATGATCTATACCTGTAGGGAACATAGTATATGATCTATACCTGTAGGGAACTCTATACCTGTAGGGAACATAGTATATGATCTATACCTGTAGGGAACATAGTATATCATCTATACCTGTAGGGAACTCTATACCTGTAGGGAACATAGTATATGATCTATACCTGTAGGGAACATAGTATATCATCTATACCTGTAGGGAACTCTATACCTGTAGGGAACATAGTATATGATCTATACCTGTAGGGAACATAGTATATGATCTATACCTGTAGGGAACTCTATACCTGTAGGGAACATAGTATATGATCTATACCTGTAGGGTACATAGTATATGATCTATACCTGTAGGGAACATAGTATATGATCTATACCTGTAGGGAACTCTATACCTGTAGGGAACATAGTATATGATCTATACCTGTAGGGAACATAGTACATGATCTATACCTGTAGGGAACATGGTACATGATCTATACCTGTAGGGAACATAGTATATGATCTATACCTGTAGGGAACATAGTATATGATCTATACCTGTAGGGAACATAGTACATGATCTATACCTGTAGGGAACATAGTATATGATCTATACCTGTAGGGAACATAGTATATGATCTATACCTGTAGGGAACATAGTATATGATCTATACCTGTAGGGAACATAGTATATGATCTATACCTGTAGGGAACATAGTATATCATCTATACCTGTAGGGAACTCTATACCTGTAGGGAACATAGTATATGATCTATACCTGTAGGGAACATAGTATATGATCTATACCTGTAGGGAACTCTATACCTGTAGGGAACATAGTATATGATCTATACCTGTAGGGAACATAGTATATGATCTATACCTGTAGGGAACATGGTACATGATCTATACCTGTAGGGAACATAGTATATGATCTATACCTGTAGGGAACATAGTATATGATCTATACCTGTAGGGAACTCTATACCTGTAGGGAACATAGTATATGATCTATACCTGTAGGGAACATAGTACATGATCTATACCTGTAGGGAACATGGTACATGGTCTATACCTGTAGGGAACTCTATACCTGTAGGGAACATAGTATATGATCTATACCTGTAGGGAACATAGTACATGATCTATACCTGTAGGGAACATGGTACATGATCTATACCTGTAGGGAACATAGTATATCATCTATACCTGTAGGGAACTCTATACCTGTAGGGAACATAGTATATGATCTATACCTGTAGGGAACATAGTATATGATCTATACCTGTAGGGAACATAGTATATGATCTATACCTGTAGGGAACATAGTATATGATCTATACCTGTAGGGAACATAGTATATGATCTATACCTGTAGGGAACATAGTATATCATCTATACCTGTAGGGAACTCTATACCTGTAGGGAACATAGTATATGATCTATACCTGTAGGGAACATATTATATGATCTATACCTGTAGAGAACTCTATACCTGTAGGGAACATAGTATATGATCTATACCTGTAGGGAACATAGTATATGATCTATACCTGTAGGGAACATAGTATATGATCTATACCTGTAGGGAACTCTATACCTGTAGGGAACATAGTATATGATCTATACCTGTAGGGAACATAGTATATGATCTATACCTGTAGGGAACATAGTATATCATCTATACCTGTAGGGAACTCTATACCTGTAGGGAACATAGTATATGATCTATACCTGTAGGGTACATAGTATATGATCTATACCTGTAGGGAACATAGTATATCATCTATACCTGTAGGGAACTCTATACCTGTAGGGAACATAGTATATGATCTATACCTGTAGGGAACATAGTATATGATCTATACCTGTAGGGAACTCTATACCTGTAGGGAACATAGTATATGATCTATACCTGTAGGGAACATAGTATATGATCTATACCTGTAGGGAACATAGTATATGATCTATACCTGTAGGGAACATAGTATATGATCTATACCTGTAGGGAACATAGTATATCATCTATACCTGTAGGGAACTCTATACCTGTAGGGAACATAGTATATGATCTATACCTGTAGGGAACATAGTATATGATCTATACCTGTAGGGAACTCTATACCTGTAGGGTACATAGTATATGATCTATACCTGTAGGGAACATATTATATGATCTATACCTGTAGGGAACTCTATACCTGTAGGGAACATAGTATATGATCTATACCTGTAGGGAACATAGTATATGATCTATACCTGTAGGGAACTCTATACCTGTAGGGAACATAGTATATGATCTATACCTGTAGGGAACATAGTATATGATCTATACCTGTAGGGAACATAGTATATGATCTATACCTGTAGGGAACATAGTATATGATCTATACCTGTAGGGAACATAGTATATGATCTATACCTGTAGGGAACATAGTATATGATCTATACCTGTAGGGTACATAGTATATGATCTATACCTGTAGGGAACATAGTATATCATCTATACCTGTAGGGAACATAGTATATGATCTATACCTGTAGGGAACATAGTATATGATCTATACCTGTAGGGAACATAGTATATGATCTATACCTGTAGGGAACTCTATACCTGTAGGGAACATAGTATATGATCTATACCTGTAGGGAACATAGTATATGATCTATACCTGTAGGGAACTCTATACCTGTAGGGAACATAGTATATGATCTATACCTGTAGGGTACATAGTATATGATCTATACCTGTAGGGAACATAGTATATCATCTATACCTGTAGGGAACTCTATACCTGTAGGGAACATAGTATATGATCTATACCTGTAGGGAACATAGTATATGATCTATACCTGTAGGGAACATAGTATATGATCTATACCTGTAGGGAACATAGTATATGATCTATACCTGTAGGGAACATAGTATATGATCTATACCTGTAGGGAACATAGTACATGATCTATACCTGTAGGGAACATAGTACATGATCTATACCTGTAGGGAACATAGTACATGATCTATACCTGTAGGGAACATAGTATATGATCTATACCTGTAGGGAACATAGTATATGATCTATACCTGCAGGGAACATAGTACATGATCTATACCTGTAGGGAACATAGTACATGATCTATACCTGTAGGGAACATAGTATATGATCTATACCTGTAGGGAACATAGTATATGATCTATACCTGTAGGGAACTCTATACCTGTAGGGAACATAGTATATGATCTATACCTGTAGGGTACATAGTATATGATCTATACCTGTAGGGAACATAGTATATGATCTATACCTGTAGGGAACTCTATACCTGTAGGGAACATAGTATATGATCTATACCTGTAGGGAACATAGTACATGATCTATACCTGTAGGGAACATGGTACATGATCTATACCTGTAGGGAACATAGTATATGATCTATACCTGTAGGGAACATAGTATATGATCTATACCTGTAGGGAACATAGTACATGATCTATACCTGTAGGGAACATAGTATATCATCTATACCTGTAGGGAACATAGTATATCATCTATACCTGTAGGGAACTCTATACCTGTAGGGAACATATTATATGATCTATACCTGTAGGGAACATAGTATATGATCTATACCTGTAGGGAACATAGTATATGATCTATACCTGTAGGGAACTCTATACCTGTAGGGAACATAGTATATCATCTATACCTGTAGGGAACATAGTATATGATCTATACCTGTAGGGAACATAGTATATCATCTATACCTGTAGGGAACATAGTATATGATCTATACCTGTAGGGAACATAGTATATCATCTATACCTGTAGGGTACATAGTATATGATCTATACCTGTAGGGAACATATTATATGATCTATACCTGTAGGGAACTCTATACCTGTAGGGAACATAGTATATCATCTATACCTGTAGGGAACATAGTATATGATCTATACCTGTAGGGAACATAGTATATCATCTATACCTGTAGGGAACATAGTATATGATCTATACCTGTAGGGAACATGGTACATGATCTATACCTGTAGGGAACATAGTATATGATCTATACCTGTAGGGAACTCTATACCTGTAGGGAACATAGTACATGATCTATACCTGTAGGGAACATAGTATATGATCTATACCTGTAGGGAACATAGTATATGATCTATACCTGTAGGGAACATAGTATATGATCTATACCTGTAGGGAACTCTATACCTGTAGGGAACATAGTATATGATCTATACCTGTAGGGTACATAGTATATGATCTATACCTGTAGGGAACTCTATACCTGTAGGGAACATAGTATATGATCTATACCTGTAGGGAACTCTATACCTGTAGGGAACATAGTATATCATCTATACCTGTAGGGAACTCTATACCTGTAGGGAACATAGTATATGATCTATACTTGTAGGGAACATAGTATATGATCTATACCTGTAGGGAACATAGTATATGATCTATACCTGTAGGGAACATGGTACATGATCTATACCTGTAGCGAACATAGTATATGATCTATACCTGTAGGGAACATGGTACATGATCTATACCTGTAGGGAACATAGTATATGCTCTATACCTGTAGGGAACATAGTATATCATCTATACCTGTAGGGAACATAGTATATGCTCTATACCTGTAGGGAACATAGTATATCATCTATACCTGTAGGGAACATAGTATATGATCTATACCTGTAGGGAACATAGTATATGATCTATACCTGTAGGGAACTCTATACCTGTAGGGAACATAGTATATGATCTATACCTGTAGGGAACATAGTATATGATCTATACCTGTAGGGAACATAGTATATCATCTATACCTGTAGGGAACTCTATACCTGTAGGGAACATAGTATATGATCTATACCTGTAGGGAACATAGTATATGATCTATACCTGTAGGGAACTCTATACCTGTAGGGAACATAGTATATAATCTATACCTGTAGGGAACATAGTATATGATCTATACCTGTAGGGAACATAGTAAATGATCTATACCTGTAGGGAACATAGTATATCATCTATACCTGTAGGGAACATAGTACATGATCTATACCTGTAGGGAACATAGTATATCATCTATACCTGTAGGGAACTCTATACCTGTAGGGAACATAGTATATGATCTATACCTGTAGGGAACATAGTATATGATCTATACCTGTAGGGAACATAGTATATCATCTATACCTGTAGGGAACTCTATACCTGTAGGGAACATAGTATATGATCTATACCTGTAGGGAACATAGTATATGATCTATACCTGTAGGGAACTCTATACCTGTAGGGAACATAGTATATAATCTATACCTGTAGGGAACATAGTATATGATCTATACCTGTAGGGAACATAGTAAATGATCTATACCTGTAGGGAACATAGTATATCATCTATACCTGTAGGGAACATAGTACATGATCTATACCTGTAGGGAACATAGTATATCATCTATACCTGTAGGGAACTCTATACCTGTAGGGAACATAGTATATGATCTATACCTGTAGGGAACATAGTATATGATCTATACCTGTAGGGAACATAGTATATCATCTATACCTGTAGGGAACATAGTATATGATCTATACCTGTAGGGAACATAGTATATGATCTATACCTGTAGGGAACATAGTATATGATCTATACCTGTAGGGAACATAGTATATGATCTATACCTGTAGGGAACATAGTATATGATCTATACCTGTAGGGAACTCTATACCTGTAGGGAACATAGTATATGATCTATACCTGTAGGGAACATAGTATATGATCTATACCTGTAGGGAACTCTATACCTGTAGGGAACATAGTATATGATCTATACCTGTAGGGAACATAGTATATGATCTATACCTGTAGGGAACATAGTATATGATCTATACCTGTAGGGAACTCTATACCTGTAGGGAACATAGTATATGATCTATACCTGTAGGGAACATAGTATATGATCTATACCTGTAGGGAACATAGTAAATGATCTATACCTGTAGGGAACATAGTATATCATCTATACCTGTAGGGAACATAGTACATGATCTATACCTGTAGGGAACATAGTATATCATCTATACCTGTAGGGAACTCTATACCTGTAGGGAACATAGTATATGATCTATACCTGTAGGGAACATAGTATATGATCTATACCTGTAGGGAACATAGTATATCATCTATACCTGTAGGGAACATAGTATATGATCTATACCTGTAGGGAACATAGTATATGATCTATACCTGTAGGGAACATAGTATATGATCTATACCTGTAGGGAACTCTATACCTGTAGGGAACATAGTATATGATCTATACCTGTAGGGAACATAGTATATGATCTATACCTGTAGGGAACATAGTAAATGATCTATACCTGTAGGGAACATAGTATATCATCTATACCTGTAGGGAACATAGTACATGATCTATACCTGTAGGGAACATAGTATATCATCTATACCTGTAGGGAACTCTATACCTGTAGGGAACATAGTATATGATCTATACCTGTAGGGAACATAGTATATGATCTATACCTGTAGGGAACATAGTATATGATCTATACCTGTAGGGAACATAGTATATGATCTATACCTGTAGGGAACATAGTATATCATCTATACCTGTAGGGAACTCTATACCTGTAGGGAACATAGTATATGATCTATACCTGTAGGGAACATAGTATATGATCTATACCTGTAGGGAACATAGTAAATGATCTATACCTGTAGGGAACATAGTATATGATCTATACCTGTAGGGAACATAGTATATGATCTATACCTGTAGGGAACATAGTAAATGATCTATACTTGGCATGTAGGTTTCTCACTTACCGTTGGCTCTAATTGTGACATGGGGGTGAGGAATGGGCAGGGTATATGCAAATGAAATACTGTAGTATTTACTATAGTTGAAAAAAAAAGTGTTTTTGCAGACATTACTGTAGTATTTACCATTTTATTTAATGTCGAGAACGACAGAAATATATATATTTTTTTTTTTAGGGCCGATACCGATTCTGGAGGGTCAAGGAGGCCCCGCGGGCGATATTTTAGGCCGATTTTCAACGTCATTAAATGTGAAAATCTTTTATGACAACATTTCCCAGAGACAGCCTCGTTAATGTCTACATTTACAAACAATACATTTGACTTCGTTTTTTTTTCCTTTTTTATTATACCAATCTAACTACATCGTCACGTAAGGGTAATCGTTGAATATTTGAATGGTAGATCTCTTGATAAACCGGGTAAATGAAGATGTATCGTAGGCCTATCCACAGTACAGGTGAATCCATGTTCAATAGGAGAGTGTACATGCATTGAATTATTGACCGTGTTTTTGGTTTGATCTGCGGGAGTTTATCGATGCTACAGATGACAATGACAAGGTTAAGGTTAAGGTTAAGGTTAAGGTTTGATCTGCGGGAGTCTATCGATGCTACAGATGACAATGACAAGGTTAAGGTTAAGGTTAAGGTTTGATCTGCGGGAGTCTATCGATGCTACAGATGACAATGACAAGGTTAAGGTTAAGGTTAAGGTTAAGGTTTGATCTGCGGGAGTCTATCGATGCTACAGATGACAATGACAAGGTTAAGGTTAAGGTTAAGGTTTGATCTGCGGGAGTCTATCGATGCTACAGATGACAATGACAAGGTTAAGGTTAAGGTTAAGGTTTGATCTGCGGGAGTCTATCGATGCTACAGATGACAATGACAAGGTTAAGGTTAAGGTTAAGGTTTGATCTGCGGGAGTCTATCGATGCTACAGATGACAATGACAAGGTTAAGGTTAAGGTTAAGGTTTTGGTTTGATCTGCAGGAGTCTATCGATGCTACAGATGACAATGACAAGGTTAAGGTTAAGGTTAAGGTTTGATCTGCGGGAGTCTATCGATGCTACAGATGACAATGACAAGGTTAAGGTTAAGGTTAAGGTTTTGGTTTGATCTGCGGGAGTCTATCGATGCTACAGATGACAATGACAAGGTTAAGGTTAAGGTTAAGGTTTGATCTGCGGGAGTCTATCGATGCTACAGATGACAATGACAAGGTTAAGGTTAAGGTTAAGGTTTGATCTGCGGGAGTCTATCGATGCTACAGATGACAATGACAAGGTTAAGGTTAAGGTTAAGGTTTGATCTGCGGGAGTCTATCGATGCTACAGATGACAATGACAAGGTTAAGGTTAAGGTTAAGGTTTGATCTGCGGGAGTCTATCGATGCTACAGATGACAATGACAAGGTTAAGGTTAAGGTTAAGGTTTTGGTTTGATCTGCAGGAGTCTATCGATGCTACAGATGACAATGACAAGGTTAAGGTTAAGGTTAAGGTTTGATCTGCGGGAGTCTATCGATGCTACAGATGACAATGACAAGGTTAAGGTTAAGGTTAAGGTTTTGGTTTGATCTGCGGGAGTCTATCGATGCTACAGATGACAATGACAAGGTTAAGGTTAAGGTTAAGGTTTGATCTGCGGGAGTCTATCGATGCTACAGATGACAATGACAAGGTTAAGGTTAAGGTTAAGGTTTGATCTGCGGGAGTCTATCGATGCTACAGATGACAATGACAAGGTTAAGGTTAAGGTTAAGGTTTTGGTTTGATCTGCGGGAGTCTATCGATGCTACAGATGACAATGACAAGGTTAAGGTTAAGGTTAAGGTTTGATCTGCGGGAGTCTATCGATGCTACAGATGACAATGACAAGGTTAAGGTTAAGGTAAGGTTTGATCTGCGGGAGTCTATCGATGCTACAGATGACAATGACAAGGTTAAGGTTAAGGTTAAGGTTTGATCTGCGGGAGTCTATCGATGCTACAGATGACAATGACAAGGTTAAGGTTAAGGTTAAGGTTAAGGTTTGATCTGCGGGAGTCTATCGATGCTACAGATGACAATGACAAGGTTAAGGTTAAGGTTAAGGTTTGATCTGCGGGAGTCTATCGATGCTACAGATGACAATGACAAGGTTAAGGTTAAGGTTAAGGTTTGATCTGCGGGAGTCTATCGATGCTACAGATGACAATGACAAGGTTAAGGTTAAGGTTAAGGTTTTGGTTTGATCTGCAGGAGTCTATCGATGCTACAGATGACAATGACAAGGTTAAGGTTAAGGTTAAGGTTTGATCTGCGGGAGTCTATCGATGCTACAGATGACAATGACAAGGTTAAGGTTAAGGTTAAGGTTTTGGTTTGATCTGCGGGAGTCTATCGATGCTACAGATGACAATGACAAGGTTAAGGTTAAGGTTAAGGTTTGATCTGCGGGAGTCTATCGATGCTACAGATGACAATGACAAGGTTAAGGTTAAGGTTAAGGTTTGATCTGCGGGAGTCTATCGATGCTACAGATGACAATGACAAGGTTAAGGTTAAGGTTAAGGTTTGATCTGCGGGAGTCTATCGATGCTACAGATGACAATGACAAGGTTAAGGTTAAGGTTAAGGTTTGATCTGCGGGAGTCTATCGATGCTACAGATGACAATGACAAGGTTAAGGTTAAGGTTAAGGTTTGATCTGCGGGAGTCTATCGATGCTACAGATGACAATGACAAGGTTAAGGTTAAGGTTTGATCTGCGGGAGTCTATCGATGCTACAGATGACAATGACAAGGTTAAGGTTAAGGTTTGATCTGCGGGAGTCTATCGATGCTACAGATGACAATGACAAGGTTAAGGTTAAGGTTTGATCTGCGGGAGTCTATCGATGCTACAGATGACAATGACAAGGTTAAGGTTTGATCTGCGGGAGTCTATCGATGCTACAGATGACAATGACAAGGTTAAGGTTTGATCTGCGGGAGTCTATCGATGCTACAGATGACAATGACAAGGTTAAGGTTAAGGTTAAGGTTAAGGTTTGATCTGCGGGAGTCTATCGATGCTACAGATGACAATGACAAGGTTAAGGTTTGATCTGCGGGAGTCTATCGATGCTACAGATGACAATGACAAGGTTAAGGTTAAGGTTAAGGTTTGATCTGCGGGAGTCTATCGATGCTACAGATGACAATGACAAGGTTAAGGTTAAGGTTAAGGTTTGATCTGCGGGAGTCTATCGATGCTACAGATGACAATGACAAGGTTAAGGTTTGATCTGCGGGAGTCTATCGATGCTACAGATGACAATGACAAGGTTAAGGTTTGATCTGCGGGAGTCTATCGATGCTACAGATGACAATGACAAGGTTAAGGTTTGATCTGCGGGAGTCTATCGATGCTACAGATGACAATGACAAGGTTAAGGTTAAGGTTAAGGTTTGATCTGCGGGAGTCTATCGATGCTACAGATGACAATGACAAGGTTAAGGTTTGATCTGCGGGAGTCTATCGATGCTACAGATGACAATGACAAGGTTAAGGTTAAGGTTAAGGTTAAGGTTTGATCTGCGGGAGTCTATCGATGCTACAGATGACAATGACAAGGTTAAGGTTAAGGTTAAGGTTTGATCTGCGGGAGTCTATCGATGCTACAGATGACAATGACAAGGTTAAGGTTAAGGTTAAGGTTTGATCTGCGGGAGTCTATCGATGCTACAGATGACAATGACAAGGTTAAGGTTTGATCTGCGGGAGTCTATCGATGCTACAGATGACAATGACAAGGTTAAGGTTTGATCTGCGGGAGTCTATCGATGCTACAGATGACAATGACAAGGTTAAGGTTTGATCTGCGGGAGTCTATCGATGCTACAGATGACAATGACAAGGTTAAGGTTAAGGTTAAGGTTTGATCTGCGGGAGTCTATCGATGCTACAGATGACAATGACAAGGTTAAGGTTAAGGTTAAGGTTTGATCTGCGGGAGTCTATCGATGCTACAGATGACAATGACAAGGTTAAGGTTAAGGTTAAGGTTAAGGTTTGATCTGCGGGAGTCTATCGATGCTACAGATGACAATGACAAGGTTAAGGTTAAGGTTAAGGTTTGATCTGCGGGAGTCTATCGATGCTACAGATGACAATGACAAGGTTAAGGTTTGATCTGCGGGAGTCTATCGATGCTACAGATGACAATGACAAGGTTAAGGTTTGATCTGCGGGAGTCTATCGATGCTACAGATGACAATGACAAGGTTTTGGTTTGATCTGCGGGAGTCTATCGATGCTACAGATGACAATGACAAGGTTAAGGTTTGATCTGCGGGAGTCTATCGATGCTACAGATGACAATGACAAGGTTAAGGTTTGATCTGCGGGAGTCTATCGATGCTACAGATGACAATGACAAGGTTAAGGTTTGATCTGCGGGAGTCTATCGATGCTACAGATGACAATGACAAGGTTAAGGTTAAGGTTAAGGTTTGATCTGCGGGAGTCTATCGATGCTACAGATGACAATGACAAGGTTAAGGTTAAGGTTAAGGTTTGATCTGCGGGAGTCTATCGATGCTACAGATGACAATGACAAGGTTAAGGTTTGATCTGCGGGAGTCTATCGATGCTACAGATGACAATGACAAGGTTAAGGTTTGATCTACGGGAGTCTATCGATGCTACAGATGACAATGACAAGGTTAAGGTTTGATCTGCGGGAGTCTATCGATGCTACAGATGACAATGACAAGGTTAAGGTTTGATCTGCGGGAGTCTATCGATGCTACAGATGACAATGACAAGGTTAAGGTTTGATCTGCGGGAGTCTATCGATGCTACAGATGACAATGACAAGGTTAAGGTTTGATCTGCGGGAGTCTATCGATGCTACAGATGACAATGACAAGGTTAAGGTTTGATCTGCGGGAGTCTATCGATGCTACAGATGACAATGACAAGGTTAAGGTTTGATCTGCGGGAGTCTATCGATGCTACAGATGACAATGACAAGGTTAAGGTTTGATCTGCGGGAGTCTATCGATGCTACAGATGACAATGACAAGGTTAAGGTTTGATCTGCGGGAGTCTATCGATGCTACAGATGACAATGACAAGGTTAAGGTTTGATCTGCGGGAGTCTATCGATGCTACAGATGACAATGACAAGGTTAAGGTTTGATCTGCGGGAGTCTATCGATGCTACAGATGACAATGACAAGGTTAAGGTTTGATCTGCGGGAGTCTATCGATGCTACAGATGACAATGACAAGGTTAAGGTTTGATCTGCGGGAGTCTATCGATGCTACAGATGACAATGACAAGGTTAAGGTTTGATCTGCGGGAGTCTATCGATGCTACAGATGACAATGACAAGGTTAAGGTTAAGGTTAAGGTTTGATCTGCGGGAGTCTATCGATGCTACAGATGACAATGACAAGGTTAAGGTTTGATCTGCGGGAGTCTATCGATGCTACAGATGACAATGACAAGGTTAAGGTTTGATCTGCGGGAGTCTATCGATGCTACAGATGACAATGACAAGGTTAAGGTTTGATCTGCGGGAGTCTATCGATGCTACAGATGACAATGACAAGGTTAAGGTTTGATCTGCGGGAGTCTATCGATGCTACAGATGACAATGACAAGGTTAAGGTTTGATCTGCGGGAGTCTATCGATGCTACAGATGACAATGACAAGGTTAAGGTTTGATCTGCGGGAGTCTATCGATGCTACAGATGACAATGACAAGGTTAAGGTTTGATCTGCGGGAGTCTATCGATGCTACAGATGACAATGACAAGGTTAAGGTTTGATCTGCGGGAGTCTATCGATGCTACAGATGACAATGACAAGGTTAAGGTTTGATCTGCGGGAGTCTATCGATGCTACAGATGACAATGACAAGGTTAAGGTTTGATCTGCGGGAGTCTATCGATGCTACAGATGACAATGACAAGGTTAAGGTTTGATCTGCGGGAGTCTATCGATGCTACAGATGACAATGACAAGGTTAAGGTTTGATCTGCGGGAGTCTATCGATGCTACAGATGACAATCTGTTTTCCTTTTTTTTGTTTGTCGGACTTAATCTACTCATCAACAACATTTGCATAGAAGCTTCACTCCAGCTGGTCACTCGAATATGGAAGGACATCGTTATAGGCACTGCTGTTAGTTCGACAATAGACAAACAATAACGTCTATTCAATGCAAATGATTCCAACGTAACGTCATGATTTGTGATTAGTGACAATTGTTTTGTTTTTTTTCTCTCTCTCTCTCTCTCCAGCTGTCAGGACCCATCTCTCTAAAACAACTCAGTTTGCCAGGAAGAAATGTTGAAATAACTTGATTGGCTTGTTCCGCTCTCTGTCAAGAAAAAAGGGGGGCGGGTTGTAAAAATGACCCTACTGCTACGATTGGATAGAACACCGGATGTAACTCCGCTCCCTTTCTCGTCTCATCACGTCTCTCTTATCACCTGCTGATGTTTACTGCTATTATTTCAACTAACTCGACGGCGATGATATTAGCTACAAAACCGTAAAATGTGCAAAATATCTAACAAGGAGAGCGGGGGGTGTACTATGAAACTACGATGCACGTTTGTGTCTGAATGACTGAAATCTGCCCATAGTTTTTAGAAGTGAGAAAGGACACACGCGCTGATCTACACACGTTTTTTTTGTTCCATAGTCATGCAGGATAATTTCTTAGGTAGCTAAAACCTTCTGACAAACTTTTATTCAGACATTTAAATAAAAAAATAAAAACGTCCTTATTTCCTTATTATGAAGACATGATCTAATCCATGTACGGACGGGACGCTGCTTGCTGCTGATTTTGCCAGCTAGACATTCCTCAGCATGGTGCCCGTTGGCTCAGGCGGTGAGCGGCGGCTGGCATAGCAGCAGTTTTCACTATGCAGATGGCCGATCGGCAAAAGCCCACAGAGAAGGGCCGATAGACACACAACAATAAAAATGGCTAATATCGTCCCAATATATCAGATCGGACGATTATCGGTCGTTCTCTATTCCACGGTATACTACAACATTCTGTAGTAAGTACTACACATGATCCAGGGATACTACAGGGTGTAGTATAGTATTCTACAGTTTACTACAGAATTCTAGAGTAAATACTGTAGTATTCTCTAGGGAACTGTAGTATTTCTTCATGTGGGATCTCCAGTCAAATTATTTGTATGTCCTGGTTGTATCTGACCTGGTTGTATCTGACCTGGTTATATCTGTCCTGGTTGTATCTGTCCTGGTTGTATCTGTCCTGGTTGTATCTGACCTGGTTGTCTGACCTGGTTGTATCTGACCTGGTTGTATCTGTCTTGGTTGTATCTCTCCTGGTTGTATCTGACCTGGATGTATCTGTCCTGGTTATATCTGACCTGGTTGTATCTGACCTGGATGTATCTGACCTGGTTATATCTGTCCTGGTTGTATCTGACCTGGATGTATCTGACCTGGTTGTATCTGACCTGGTTGTATCTGACCTGGTTGTATCTGACCTGGTTGTATCTGTCCTGGTTGTATCTGACCTGGTTGTATCTGACCTGGTTGTATCTGACCTGGTTGTATCTGACCTGGTTGTATCTGTCCTGGTTGTATCTGACCTGGTTGTATCTGACCTGGTTGTATCTGACCTGGTTGTATCTGACCTGGTTGTATCTGTCCTGGTTGTATCTGACCTGGTTGTATCTGACCTGGTTGTATCTGACCTGGTTGTATCTGACCTGGTTGTATCTGTCCTGGTTGTATCTGACCTGGTTGTATCTGTCCTGGTTGTATCTGACCTGGTTGTATCTGACCTGGTTGTATCTGACCTGGTTGTATATGTCCTGGTTGTATCTGTCCTGGTTGTATCTGATCTGGTTGTATCTGTCCTGGTTGTATCTGTCCTGGTTATATCTGACCTGGTTGTATCTGTCCTGGTTGTATCTGACCTGAATGTATCTGTCCTGGTTGTATCTGTCCTGAATGTATCTGTCCTGGTTGTATCTGTCCTGGTTGTATCTGACCTGGTTGTATCTGTCCTGGTTGTATCTGTCCTGGTTGTATCTGACCTGGTTGTATCTCTCCTGGTTGTCTCTCTCCTGGTTGTATCTGACCTGGTTGTATCTTTCCTGGTTGTATCTGACCTTTATGTATCTGACCTGGATGTATCTGACCTGGTTGTGTCTGACCTGGTTGTATCTCTCCTGGTTGTATCTATCCTGGTTGTATCTTTCCTGGTTGTATCTGACCTGGATGTATCTGACCTGGTTGTATCTGACCTGGTTGTATCTGTCCTGGTTGTATCTGTCCTGGTTGTATCTGACCTGGTTGTATCTCTCCTGGTTGTATCTATCCTGGTTGTATCTGACCTGGTTGTATCTTTCCTGGTTGTATCTGACCTGGATGTATCTGACCTGGTTGTATCTGACCTGGTTGTATCTGTCCTGGTTGTACCTGTCCTGGTTGTGTCTGACCTGGTTGCATCTGACCCTGGATGTATCTGACCTGGTTGTATCTGACCTGGTTGTACCTGTCCTGAATGTATCTGTCCTGGTTGTATCTGACCCTGAATGTATCTGACCTGGTTGTATCTGACCTGGTTGTATCTGTCCTGGTTGTATCTGTCCTGGTTGTATCTGTCCTGGTTGTATCTGACCTGGTTGCATCTGACTTGGTTGTATCTGACCTGGTTGTATCTGACCTGGATGTATCTGACCTGGTTGTATCTGACCTGGTTGTATCTGTCCTGGTTGTATCTGACCTGGTTGTATCTGACCTGGTTGTATCTGACCTGGTTGTATCTGACTTGGATGTATCTGACCTGGTTGTATCTGACCTGGTTGTATCTTTCCTGGTTGTATCTGACCTTTATGTATCTGACCTGGATGTATCTGACCTGGTTGTGTCTGACCTGGTTGTATCTGACCCTGAATGTATCTGACCTGGTTGTATCTGTCCTGGTTGTATCTGTCCTGAATGTATCTGTCCTGGTTGTATCTGACCTGGTTGTATCTGACCTGGTTGTATCTGACCTGGTTGTATCTGACCTGGTTGTATCTATCCTGGTTGTATCTGACCTGGTTGTATCTTTCCTGGTTGTATCTGACCTGGATGTATCTGACCTGGTTGTATCTGACCTGGTTGTATCTGTCCTGGTTGTATCTGTCCTGGTTGTATCTGACCTGGTTGTATCTCTCCTGGTTGTATCTATCCTGGTTGTATCTGACCTGGTTGTATCTTTCCTGGTTGTATCTGACCTGGATGTATCTGACCTGGTTGTATCTGACCTGGTTGTATCTGTCCTGGTTGTACCTGTCCTGGTTGTGTCTGACCTGGTTGCATCTGACCCTGGATGTATCTGACCTGGTTGTATCTGACCTGGTTGTACCTGTCCTGAATGTATCTGTCCTGGTTGTATCTGACCCTGAATGTATCTGACCTGGTTGTATCTGACCTGGTTGTATATGTCCTGGTTGTATCTGTCCTGGTTGTATCTGTCCTGGTTGTATCTGACCTGGTTGTATCTGACCTGGTTGTATCTGACTTGGATGTATCTGACCTGGTTGTATCTGACCTGGTTGTATCTGACCTGGTTATATATGTCCTGGTTATATCTGACCTGGTTGTACCTGTCCTGGTTGTGTCTTGGAAAACTACCCATAGTGTCGTAGTTGTTTTAGTTGAAATATGACCTTTAACTTCATTACAACATGGTTTGAAATAAAATGAATTAAATTTTTATTGGTCACATGGTTAGCAGATGTTATTGGTGACATGGTTAGCAGATGTTATTGGTCACATGGTTAGCAGATGTTATTGGTCACATGGTTAGTAGATGTTATTGGTCACATGGTTAGCAGATGTTATTGGTCACATGGTTAGCAGATGTTATTGGTCACATGGTTAGCAGATGTTATTGGTCACATGGTTAGCAGATGTTATTGGTCACGTGGTTAGCAGATGTTAATGGTCACATGGTTAGCAGATGTTATTGGTCACATGGTTAGCAGATGTTATTGGTCACATGGTTAGCAGATGTTATTGGTCACATGGTTAGCAGATGTTAATGGTCACATGGTTAGCAGATGTTATTGGTCACATGGTTAGCAGATGTTATTGGTCACATGGTTAGCAGATGTTAATGGTCACATGGTTAGCAGATGTTAATGGTCACATGGTTAGCAGATGTTATTGGTCACATGGTTAGCAGATGTTATTGGTCACATGGTTAGCAGATGTTATTGGTCACATGGTTAGCAGATGTTATTGGTCACATGGTTAGCAGATGTTATTGGTCACATGGTTAGCAGATGTTATTGGTCACATGGTTAGCAGATGTTATTGGTCACATGGTTAGCAGATGTTATTGGTCACATGGTTAGCAGATGTTAATGGTCACATGGTTAGCAGATGTTAATGGTCACATGGTTAGCAGATGTTAATGGTCACATGGTTAGCAGATGTTAATGGTCACATGGTTAGCAGATGTTATTGGTCACATGGTTAGCAGATGTTAATGGTCACATGGTTAGCAGATGTTAATGGTCACATGGTTAGCAGATGTTAATGCTTGTGCTTCTAGTTCCCACAGTGCAGTAATATCTAACGAGTATCCTAACAATTCCCCAACAACTACCTAATACACACACATCTAAACTAATATAAGAATATGTACATATAAATATATGGATGAGCGATGACCGAGCAGCATAGGCTAAGATGGTATAAAATACAGTATATACATATGAGATGAGTAATACATAGACTAAGATACAGTAGAATAGTATAGAATACAGTAGATACATATGAGATGAGTTATGTAAGATATGTAAACATGATATAAAGTGACTAGTGATCCATTTGTTAAAAAGTGGCCAATGATTTTGAGTCTGTATGTTGGCAGCAGCCTCTCAATGTTAGTGATGGCTGTTTAACAGTCTGATGGCCTTGAGATAGCAGCTGTTTAACAGTCTCTCGGTCCCAGCTTGATGCACAGTAGAAACACTGTGTAACTATGGTATTATTACCATAATTATTACCGTAACTATGTAAATATGGTAAACAAAGATTTTCTCTGAACCTCATGATTGGCAGGTTCAGAAATAACAGAATAATGTGGGCGGAGACCGGTTGAAAACGTCACAGGTTGACAGCCAATCGGACACATGATTCTTCCTGGATATTCAAATTAGCTACTGACTCATTGGCTGTGTTTCTCCATGGAGGCAGATAGTAGTTTGAGGTGGGGGGGTTAACAGAGTGGTATTAATACTAGAGACAGATAACAGTTTGAGGTGGGGGGGTTAACAGAGTGGTATTAATACTAGAGACAGATAACAGTTTGAGGTGGGGGGGGGGTGTAACAGGGAGGGACGGAAACTTTAACAACTTGAAACTAGCGATGGAGACAGAAAGAATGTTCAGGATATATATATATATATATATATATATATATATACACACACACACACACACACACACACACACACACACAGCAGAATGAGGCCATTGCGTATCCAGCGAGACAGAGAGGTCCCAGAGAGAGAGAGGAGGAGTGTAAACCAGGTCAGTCATTTAAACCAACTTTAATTAAAGGGGATAATGTTTAAACACCAGGGTCAGTCTTTTTAACGATAAGACTGACCCTGGACCCCCCTGATAGGAACTGTAATTACTGTAGGGGCCACACTGAAATGCTCCCCCGCCCCTGATAGGAACTGTAATTACTGTAGGGGCCACGCTGAAATGCTCCCCCGCCCCTGATAGGAACTGTAATTACTGTAGGGGCCACGCTGAAATGCTCCCCCCCCTGATAGGAACTGTAATTACTGTAGGGGCCCGCTGAAATGCTCCCCCCCCTGATAGAAACTGTAATTACTGTAGGGGCCACGCTGAAATGCTCCCCGCCCCTGATAGGAACTGTAATTACTGTAGGGGCCACGCTGAAATGCTCCCCCCCCTGATAGGAACTGTAATTACTGTAGGGGCCACGCTGAAATGCCCCCCCCCCCCCCCCCCCCGGTCGTCAAGGTGACTTTAGAACGGAATAAAGTAGAGATTAACAAATTAATTGTATTTTTATTTTCCTTTTCTCTCCTGCTCCTTTTGGTCAAGGTTAGGAGTACTATAGAGGAAGGGTTAAGGTTAGGAGTACTATAGAGGAAGGGTTAAGGTTAGGAGTACTATAGAGGAAGGGTTAAGGTTAGGAGTACTATAGAGGAAGGGTTAAGGTTAGGAGTACTATAGAGGAAGGGTTAAGGTTAGGACTACTATAGAGGAAGGTTAGGAGTACTATAGAGGAAGGGTTAAGGTTAGGAGTACTATAGAGGAAGGGTTAAGGTTAGGAGTACTATAGAGGAAGGGTTAAGGTTAGGAGTACTATAGAGGAAGGGTTAAGGTTAGGAGTACTATAGAGGAAGGGTTAAGGTTAGGAGTACTATAGAGGAAGGGTTAAGGTTAGGAGTACTATAGAGGAAGGGTTAAGGTTAGGAGTACTATAGAGGAAGGGTTAAGGTTAGGACTACTATAGAGGAAGGTTAGGAGTACTATAGAGGAAGGGTTAAGGTTAGGAGTACTATAGAGGAAGGGTTAAGGTTAGGAGTACTATAGAGGAAGGGTTAAGGTTAGGACTACTATAGAGGAAGGTTAGGAGTACTATAGAGGAAGGGTTAAGGTTAGGAGTACTATAGAGGAAGGGTTAAGGTTAGGAGTACTATAGAGGAAGGGTTAAGGTTAGGAGTACTATAGAGGAAGGGTTAAGGTTAGGAGTACTATAGAGGAAGGGTTAAGGTTAGGAGTACTATAGAGGAAGGGTTAAGGTTAGGACTACTATAGAGGAAGGTTAGGAGTACTATAGAGGAAGGGTTAAGGTTAGGAGTACTATAGAGGAAGGGTTAAGGTTAGGAGTACTATAGAGGAAGGGTTAAGGTTAGGAGTACTATAGAGGAAGGGTTAAGGTTAGGAGTACTATAGAGGAAGGTTAGGAGTACTATAGAGGAAGGTTAGGAGTACTATAGAGGAAGAGATGTTGTGTGTGTGTGTGTGTGTGTGTGTGTGTGTGTGTGTGTGTCCCAGCTACTCAATGCTCTAGTTCTACTGGTAGCGTTAAGAGGCCCATTTTTTTTTATTTTATAGCTTCTACAGAACACCAGGACAGGAGGTAAAAATAGGAGAGAGAGGGAGGAAGGGAAGATGTTTGAGGACATGGAGGAGTGTGTATCTGAGGGAGAGAAAGAGAGAGAGAAAGGACATTTGTGTGTGTTGATTAGTGTGTGTGTGTGTGTGTCTTGCTGCGGTAGAGAGGAGGGAGGAGAAGATGGATGAGGGAAGGAGGAAGGGACAGTTTTTCAGGGTCGGAGTTGACAGATGAGGCTGTCAAGTTTTAGTGTGTGTGTGTGTTTATATATGTGTGTGTGTGTGTTTGAAAGCTCTAGAGACCTCCCTAGCAGTTAGGTCAGCTATCCCAGAGGGCCGAGGGAGAGAAACAGGTTTTTACCTGCAGAGTCTGTTCTGTACCTGAACAGGTGAACCAAGAGGACACCTTAGTCCCTTTTAAGAACCACTACCAGACCTCTGTACTGGGTTAATACCAGACCTCTGTACTGGGTCAGTACCAGACCTCTGTACTGGGTCAATACCAGACCTCTGTACTGGGTTAATACCAGACCTCTGTACCTGAACAGGTGAAACAAGAGGACACCTTTGTCCCTTTTAAGAACCACTACCAGACCTCTGTACTGGGTTAATACCAGACCTCTACTGGGTCAATACCAGACCACTGTACTGGGTTAATACCAGACCTCTGTACTGGGTCAATACCAGACCTCTGTACTGGGTTAATACCAGACCTCTGTACTGGGGCAATACCAGACCTCTGTACTGGGTCAATACCAGACCTCTGTACTGGGTTAATACCAGACCTCTACCTGGTAAATACCAGACCACTGTACTGGGTTAATA
>NC_143034.1:82123870-82128870 GCF_057628025.1 Oncorhynchus mykiss | reverse complement strand
AGACTGTAGTCCCCACAAACACTACAGTATTCACTACAGACTGTAGTCCCCCACAAACACTACAGTATTCACTACAGACTGTAGTCCCCCACAAACACTACAGTATTCACTACAGACTGTAGTCCCCCACAAACACTACAGTATTCACTACAGACTGTAGTCCCCCACAAACACTACAGTATTCACTACAGACTGTAGTCTCCCTAAACACTACAGTATTCACTACAGACTGTAGTCTCCACAAACACTACAGTATTCACTACAGACTGTAGTCCCCACAAACACTACAGTATTCACTACAGACTGTAGTCTCCACAAACACTACAGTATTCACTACAGACTGTAGTCCCCCACAAACACTACAGTATTCACTACAGACTGTAGTCTCCCTAAACACTACAGTATTCACTACAGACTGTAGTCCCCCACAAACACTACAGTATTCACTACAGACTGTACTCCCCACAAACACTACAGTATTCACAACAGACTGTAGTCCCCACAAACACTACAGTATTCACTACAGACTGTAGTCCATCATTGTAAAATACTTTTTTTTAACTGACTTGCCTAGTTAAATAAAGTTTAAATACAAAAACAAATGTCCTACTTTACAGTAATAGTGCTCACGGTTGCCCCCTAGAGGCCTGTTTTGAAATGAAAACAAAAAACGAAAATAAAACATCCCAATTCTTCCACGTTGAACACCATTGAGAGAGTCTTTGAAGATCGCTCTACGTGTGAATAGAAAAGTAAATGCAACTGTAAAATATAGTTTAACTATTCTCCTCCTCCTCCACACATCTTCCTCCCCTCTTTCCTCTTCTCCTCCTCCACAACTCCACCCATCTTCCTCCATCTCACCCTCTTCTTCTTCTCCACACCTCCACCCATCTTCCTCCATCTCACCCTCTTCTCCTCCTCCACACCTCCACCCATCTTCCTCCATCTCACCCTCTTCTCCTCCTCCACACCTCCACCCATCTTCCTCCATCTCACCCTCTTCTCCTTCTCCACACCTCCACCCATCTTCCTCCATCTCACCCTCTTCTCCTCCTCCACACCTCCACCCATCTTCCTCCATCTCACCCTCTTCTCCTCCTCCACACCTCCACCCATCTTCCTCCATCTCACCCTCTTCTCCTCCTCCACACCTCCACCCATCTTCCTCCATCTCACCCTCTTCTCCTTCTCCACACCTCCACCCATCTTCCTCCATCTCACCCTCTTCTCCTCCTCCACACCTCCACCCATCTTCCTCCATCTCACCCTCTTCTCCTCCTCCACACCTCCACCCATCTTCCTCCATCTCACCCTCTTCTCCTCCTCCACACCTCCACCCATCTTCCTCCATCTCACCCTCTTCTCCTCCTCCACACCTCCACCCATCTTCCTCCATCTCACCCTCTTCTCCTCCTCCACACATCTTCCTCCATCTCACCCTCTTCTCCTCCTCCACACCTCCACCCATCTTCCTCCCCTCTTTCCTCTGTCTCACCCTTCCCTCATCAGCTCATCCATCCTTTCCCCTTCCTCCATCTCACCCTCTTCTCCATCTCCACACCTCCACCCATCTTCCTCCCCTCTTTCCTCTGTTTCACCCTTCCCTCACCAGCTCATCCATCCTTTCCCCTTCCTCCATCTCACCCTATTCTCCTCCTCCTCCTCCCTCTCTTCCTCTCATTGACCTATTTATAATAATGATGAAAAGATGAAGAGGAGAGGTAGGGATGTGTTTTAGATCCCTTTCTCACTTTCCCTCTCTCTCTCTGTCCCTCTTTCTCTTACTCTCTCTCTCTTTCCCTCTCTCCCTCTCTCTCACTCTCTCTCTCATTCCTCTCCCTCTCAATCTCTCCCTCTCTCTCTCTTTCCCTCTATCCTTCTCTCTCTCTCTCTCTCTCATTCCTCTCCCTCTCTCGCTTTCCCTCTCTCTCTCTCTCCCTCTCTCTCTCATTTCACTCTCTCCCCCTCTCTCTCTCTCTGTCCCTCTTTCTCTTACTCTCTCTCTCATTCCTCTCCCTCTCTCGCTTTCCCTCTCTCTCTCTCCCCCCCTCTCTCTCTCTCTCTCCCTCTTTACCTTACTCTCTCTCTCCTCTCCCTCTCTCTCTCTATCCTCCATGCCTTGTCACTATGTTTAAATTAAACATTATTCTCCTGGGAAGAGATAGTGGTAGAAGGAGGTATAGAGACATGGAGAGAGCAAGCCTCATAACAAAAGCTGTCTTTTTTAAAGTGTCCTCTATAATTTATCCTTCAGCTGCATCTCCTGACAATATGTTGGGTGTGGTGTACCACAGGGCAGCACTCTAGGCCCTCTACTCTTTTCTATTATTTGTATTTTTACCAATGACCTGCCTCTGGCATTAAACAAAGCGTGTCTCCATGTACGCTGATGATTCAACCATATACAGTATGTGTCAGCTAATGAAGTCACTGAAACCACTGAAACAAAGAGTTGCAGTCTGTTTTTGGAAATGGGTGGCCAGTAATAAACTGGTCCTTGAACATCTCTAAAACTAAGAGCGTTTTGTAGTTGGATACAAATCATTCCTTAAGTTATCGACCCCAGCTGAATCTGGTAATGAATGATGTCACAATGATGTGGCTGTTGAACAAGTTGAGGAGACTAATGAATGAAGTCACAATGGTGTGGCCGTTGAACAAGTTTAGGAGACTAATGAATGGTGAGGAGACTAATGAATGATGTCACAATGGTGTGTCTGTTGAACAAGTTGAGGAGACTAATGAATGGTGAGGAGACTAATGAATGGTGAGGAGACTAATGAATGATGTCACAATGGTGTGTCTGTTGAACAAGTTGAGGAGACTAATGAATGATGTCACAATGGTGTGGCCGTTGAACAAGTTGAGGAGACTAATGAATGATGTCACAATGGTGTGGCTGTTGAACAAGTTGAGGAGACTAATGAATGGTGAGGCTGTTGAACAAGTTGAGGAGACTAATGAATGGTGTGGCTGTTGAACAAGTTGAGGAGACTAATGAATGGTGTGGCTGTTGAACAAGTTGAGGAGACTAATGAATGGTGAGGAGACTAATGAATGGTGTGGCTGTTGAACAAGTTGAGGAGACTAATGAATGGTGTGGCTGTTGAACAAGTTGAGGAGACTAATGAATGGTGTGGCTGTTGAACAAGTTGAGGAGACTAATGAATGGTGTGGCTGTTGAACAAGTTGAGGAGACTAATGAATGGTGAGGAGACTAATGAATGGTGTGGCTGTTGAACAAGTTGAGGAGACTAATGAATGGTGTGGCTGTTAAACAAGTTGAGGAGACTAATGAATGGTGTGACTGTTGAACAAGTTGAGGAGACTAATGAATGGGGTGGTTGTTGAACAAGTTGAGGAGACTAATGAATGGTGTGGCTGTTGAACAAGTTGAGGAGACTAATGAATGGTGTGGCTGTTGAACAAGTTGAGGAGACTAATGAATGATGTGGCTGTTAAACAAGTTGAGGAGACTAATGAATGGTGAGGAGACTAATGAATGGTGTGGCTGTTGAACAAGTTGAGGAGACTAATGAATGGTGAGGAGACTAATGAATGGTGTGGCTGTTGAACAAGTTGAGGAGACTAATGAATGGTGTGGCTGTTGAACAAGTTGAGGAGACTAATGAATGGTGAGGAGACTAATGAATGGTGTGGCTGTTGAACAAGTTGAGGAGACTAATGAATGGTGTGGCTGTTGAACAAGTTGAGGAGACTAATGAATGGTGTGGCTGTTAAACAAGTTGAGGAGACTAATGAATGGTGTGGCTGTTAAACAAGTTGAGGAGACTAATGCATGGTGTGGCTGTTGAACAAGTTGAGGAGACTAATGAATGGTGTGGTTGTTGAACAAGTTGAGGAGACTAATGAATGGTGAGGAGACTAATGAATGGTGAGGAGACTAATGAATGGTGTGGTTGTTGAACAAGTTGAGGAGACTAATGAATGGTGTGGCTGTTGAACAAGTTGAGGAGACTAATGAATGGTGAGGAGACTAATGAATGGTGTGGCTGTTAAACAAGTTGAGGAGACTAATGAATGGTGAGGAGACTAATGAATGGTGTGGCTGTTGATGAGACTAATGGCTGTTGAACTAGTTGAACAGACTAATGAATGGTGTGGTTGTTGAACAAGTTGAGGAGACTAAATTACTTGGCGTTACCTTAGATTGTAAACTGACATGGTCAAAACATATAGATTTCAAGGGTTGTAAAGATGGGGTGAGGTCTGTCTGTAATACAGAGATGGGGAGAGGTCTGTCTGTAATAAAGAGATGGGGAGAGGTCTGTCTGTAATATAGAGATGGGGAGAGGTCTGTCTGTAATAAAGAGATGGGGAGAGGTCTGTAATAAAGAGATGGGGAGAGGTCTGTCTGTAATATAGAGAAGGGGAGAGGTCTGTCTGTAATAAAGAGATGGGGAGAGGTCTGTCTGTAATATAGAGATGGGGAGAGGTATGTCTGTAATAAAGAGATGGGGAGAGGTCTGTCTGTAATATAGAGATGGGGAGAGGTCTGTCTGTAATAAAGAGATGGGGAGAGGTCTGTCTGTAATGAAGAGATGGGGAGAGGTCTGTCTGTAATAAAGAGATGGGGAGAGGAGATGGGGAGAGGTCTGTCTGTAATAAAGAGATTAGAGGTCTGTCTGTAATAAAGAGATGAGGAGAGGTCTGTCTGTAATATAGAGATGGGGAGAGGTCTGTCTGTAATATAGAGATGGGGAGAGGTCTGTGTAATAAAGAGATGAGGAGAGGTCTGTCTGTAATATAGAGATGGGGAGAGGTCTGTCTGTAATATAGAGATGGGGAGAGGTCTGTCTGTAATAAAGAGATGGGGAGAGGTCTGTCTGTAATATAGAGATGGGGAGAGGTCTGTCTGTAATAAAGAGATTAGAGGTCTGTCTGTAATAAAGAGATGAGGAGAGGTCTGTCTGTAATATAGAGATGGGGAGAGGTCTAGCCGTAATAAAGAGATGAGGAGAGGTCTGTCTGTAATA
>NC_143034.1:82116370-82118870 GCF_057628025.1 Oncorhynchus mykiss | reverse complement strand
ACCAATAACCAACACATTCAACAATAACAACAATAACGACAATAACCAACACATTCAACAATAACAACAATAACAACAATAACCAACACATTCAACAATAACACCAATAACCAACACATTCAACAATAACAACAATAACGACAATAACAACAATAACAACAATAACCAACACATTCAACAATAACAACAATAACAACAATAACCAACACATTCAACAATAACAACAATAACAACAATAACCAACACATTCAACAATAACAACAATAACAACAATAACAACAATAACAACAATAACCAACACATTCAACAATAACAACAATAACAACAATAACAACAATAACCAACACATTCAACAATAACAACAATAACCAACACATTCAACAATAACAACAATAACAACAATAACAACAATAACACCAATAACCAACACATTCAACAATAACAACAATAACCAACACATTCAACAATAACAACAATAACAACAATAACAACAATAACCAACACATTCAACAATAACAACAATAACAACAATAACCAACACATTCAACAATAACAACAATAACCAACACATTCAACAATAACAACAATAACAACAATAACAACAATAACAACAATAACCAACACATTCAACAATAACAACAATAACCAACACATTCAACAATAACAACAATAACAACAATAACAACAATAACAACAATAACCAACACATTCAACAATAACAACAATAACAACAATAACAACAATAACAACAATAACCAACACATTCAACAATAACAACAATAACAACAATAACCAACACATTCAACAATAACAACAATAACAACAATAACAACAATAACAACAATAACCAACACATTCAACAATTACCAACACATTCAACAATAACAACAATAACAACAATAACAACAATAACCAACACATTCAACAATAACAACAATAACAACAATAACAACAATAACCAACACATTCAACAATAACAACAATAACAACAATAACAACAATAACCAACACATTCAACAATAACAACAATAACAACAATAACCAACACATTCAACAATAACAACAATAACCAACACATTCAACAATAACAACAATAACAACAATAACAACAATAACAACAATAACCAACACATTCAACAATAACAACAATAACAACAATAACAACAATAACAACAATAACCAACACATTCAACAATAACAACAATAACAACAATAACCAACACATTCAACAATAACAACAATAACAACAATAACAACAATAACAACAATAACCAACACATTCAACAATAACAACAATAACAACAACAATAACAACAATAACAACAATAACAACAATAACCAACACATTCAACAATAACAACAATAACAACAATAACAACAATAACCAACACATTCAACAATAACAACAATAACAACAATAACAACAATAACAACAATAACCAAGTGTCAAAATAACCATACCATGATTGTGTCCCACTTGTTGTTGATTCTTCACAAAAAAATACAGTTTTATATCTTTATGTTTGAAGCCTGAAATGTGGCAAAAGGTCGCAAAGTTCAAGGGGGCCGAATACTTTCGCAAGGCACTGTATTTAAACCTCAGTAATTGTAGTGTGTACAGTACTCTATATACAGTGGGGAGAACAAGTATCTGATACACTGCCGATTTTGCAGGTTTTCCTACTTATAAAGCATGTAGAGGTCTGTAATTTTTATCATACTTAAAAAATCCAGAAAATCACATTGTATGATTTTTAAGTAATTAATTTGCATTGACGTTTGGTCTAATTCCCTGAGATCTGGATCTTCTCTGGAAAATCATTATTTTAGTATCTTTGTGTTTTACTGACGGGGCCCAGGTCTGGTAGTACTGCTCTAGCAGATCCAGGCTCTGCTGTAGGCCGTGTGCTGTGGGTGACAGCACAGGTCATCTGCCAACATTTAACTTCTGAATTGTGGAGACTAACACCAGGGGCTGAGGATTTTTCTAGAATAGTGGACAATTCATGTAAATATTGAAGAGTGCTGTCTGTGTGTCTCTCTCTCTCTCTGTGTCTCTCTCTCTCTGTGTCTCTCTCTCTCTCTCTCTCTGTGTCTCTCTCTGTCTCTCTCTGCATGTGTCTCTTTGTGTGTCTGTCTCTCTCTGTCTCTTTGTGTGTGTCTCTCTCTCTCTCTGTGTCTCTCTCTCTCTCTCTGTCTCTCTCTGTGTTTCTTTCTATCTCTCTCTCTCTCTCTGTGTCTCTCTCTCTCTCTCTCTGTCTCTCTCTCTCTCTCTCTCTCTCTGTCTCTCTCTCTCTCTCTCTCTGTCTCTCTCTCTCTCTCTCTGTCTCTCTCTGTGTGTCTCTCTGTGTCTCTCTCTGTCTCTCTCTGTGTGTCTCTCTGTGTCTCTCTCTATTTCTCTCTTTCGCTCTCTCTCTCTTTGTGTCTCTCTCTATTTCTCTCTTTCTCTCTCTCTCTGTGTGTCTGCAGTGCTCCAGCAGTTTGCCAGGCTTCAGATAAC
>NC_143034.1:82098870-82108870 GCF_057628025.1 Oncorhynchus mykiss | reverse complement strand
AAAAGACTGAACGACTGGGTCGCCATAGATACAGAACAAAAAGACTGAACGACTGGGTCGGGTCCCATAGATACAGAACAACAAGACTGAACGACTAGGTCGCCATAGATACAGAACAAAAAGACTGAACGACTGGGTCGGGTCCCATAGATACAGAACAACAAGACTGAACGACTAGGTCGCCATAGATACAGAACAACAAGACTGAATGACTGGGTCCCCATAGATACAGAACAAAAAGACTGAATGACTGGGTCGCCATAGATACAGAACAAAAAGACTGAACGACTGGGTCGCCATAGATACAGAACAAAAAAAGACTGAACGACTGGGTCGCCATAGATACAGAACAAAAAAAGACTGAACGACTGGGTCGCCATAGATACAGAACAAAAAGACTGAACGACTGGGTCGCCATAGATACAGAACAAAAAGACTGAACGACTGGGTCGCCATAGATACAGAACAAAAAGACTGAACGACTGGGTCGCCATAGATACAGAACACAAAAAGACTGAACGACTGGGTCGCCATAGATACAGAACAAAAAAAGACTGAACGACTGGGTCGCCATAGATACAGAACAAAAAGACTGAACGACTGGGTCGGGTCCCATAGATACAGAACAACAAGACTGAACGACTAGGTCGCCATAGATACAGAACAAAAAGACTGAACGACTGGGTTTCCATAGATACAGAACAACAAGACAGAACGACTGGGTCGCCATAGATACAGAACAAAAAGACTGAACGACTGGGTCGCCATAGATACAGAACAAAAAGACTGAACGACTGGGTCGCCATAGATACAGAACAAAAAGACTGAACGACTGGGTCGCCATAGATACAGAACAAAAAGACTGAACGACTGGGTCGCCATAGATACAGAACAAAAAGACTGAACGACTGGGTCGCCATAGATACAGAACAAAAAGACTGAACGACTGGGTCGCCATAGATACAGAACAAAAAGACTGAACGACTGGGTCGCCATAGATACAGAACAAAAAGACTGAACGACTGGGTCGCCATAGATACAGAACAACAAGACTGAACAACTAGGTCGCCATAGATACAGAACAAAAAGTCTGAACGACTGGGTCGGGTCCCATAGATACAGAACAACAAGACTGAACGACTGGGTCGCCATAGATACAGAACAAAAAGACTGAACGACTGGGTCGCCATAGATACAGAACAAAAAGACTGAACGACTGGGTCGCCATAGATACAGAACACAAAAAGACTGAACGACTGGGTCGCCATAGATACAGAACAAAAAAAGACTGAACGACTGGGTCGCCATAGATACAGAACAAAAAGACTGAACGACTGGGTCGCCATAGATACAGAACAAAAAGACTGAACGACTGGGTCGCCATAGATACAGAACAAAAAGACTGAACGACTGGGTCGCCATAGATACAGAACAAAAAGACTGAACGACTGGGTCGCCATAGATACAGAACACAAAAAGACTGAACGACTGGGTCGCCATAGATACAGAACAAAAAAAGACTGAACGACTGGGTCGCCATAGATACAGAACAAAAAAAGACTGAACGACTGGGTTGCCATAGATACAGAACAAAAAAGACTGAACGACTGGGTCGCCATAGATACAGAACAAAAAGACTGAACGACTGGGTCGTGTCCCATAGATACAGAACAAAAAGACTGAACGACTGGGTCGTGTCCCATAGATACAGAACAAAAAGACTGAACGACTGGGTCGCCATAGATACAGAACAAAAAAAGACTGAACGACTGGGTCGCCATAGATACAGAACAAAAAAAGACTGAACGACTGGGTCGCCATAGATACAGAACAAAAAGACTGAACGACTGGGTCGTGTCCCATAGATACAGAACAAAAAGACTGAACGACTGGGTCGGGTCCCATAGATACAGAACAAAAAGACTGAACGACTGGGTCGCCATAGATACAGAACAAAAAGACTGAACGACTGGGTCGTGTCCATAGATACAGAACAAAAAGACTGAACTGACTGGGTCACGTCTCTGGCAACCGAACCGAACGTAGCAACCTTAGATTTATGTCGGGACTGTATCTTGTGGAAGGATGAAATAGTAAGAATACATGTACCAAAGTAACGTTTTTAATGAAAATATGTGGTTATCTGAATATGTTGGTAACCTGTATGAAAGTGATAATGTCCTCGTGGCCGGTGTTTAGGAGGATATATTGACATTACAACACACACAAACACACACACAGAGCTGCACGTCCCTGCACCTAACGGGGACAAGAGAGAGATTTCATTACATGGCAGTTTAACACAGTCCCACTACATCAATCCATCTATTCCCTCTCTCTCCTCCCTCTCTCCCTCATCCCTTCCCCCACCTCCCTCTCTCCCTCCATCCCTCGTCCAACATCATTGTAAGTTAATTACCCACTAGAGTCCCCTCACATATTAGACAGTGTGTGTGTGTGTGTGTGTGTGTGTGTGTGTGTGTGTAGTAGAAGACATGTGTCAGGGTGCCGGGGAGCAGAGGAGTGGAGGGGAGGGGGGAGAAGAGAGGAGAGGAGGGGAGAGGAGAGGAGAGGAGAGGAGGTGGAGAGGAGAGGAGAGGAGAGGAGAGGAGAGGAGAGGAGAGGAGAGGAGAGGAGAGGAGAGGGGAGGGGAGGGGAGAAGGGCCATCGCAGTAAAGAATAAAAGAGCTGTCCTTATTAAATCCCATTATTGATCTGTGTTTGGCTCCAACATGCTGTGTCTCTTTTACCAAATTAGCTTTTAACTCCTCAACTGCCGGAGAGAGAAGAAGAGTTACGGAGGGATGGATGGACTGGCACAGTGGTGATGCTGGTAGGTTGGGGACAGGGTAGGGTGTGTTTGGAGGGAGAGAGGGACTGGTATAGTGGTGATGCTGGTAGGTTGGGGACAGGGTAGGGTGTGTTTGGGGGGAGAGAGGGACTGGTATAGTGGTGATGCTGGTAGGTTGGGGACAGGGTAGGGTGTGTTTGGAGGGAGAGAGGGACTGGTATAGTGGTGATGCTGGTAGGTTGGGGACAGGGTAGGGTGTGTTTGGAGGGAGAGAGGGACTGGTATAGTGGTGATGCTGGTAGGTTGGGGACAGGGTAGGGTGTATTTGGAGGGAGAGAGGGACTGGTATAGTGGTGATGCTGGTAGGTTGGGAACAGGGTAGGGTGTGTTTGGAGGGAGAGAGGGACTGGTATAGTGGTGATGCTGGTAGGTTGGGGACAGGGTAGGGTGTGTTTGGAGGGAGAGAGGGACTGGCACAGTGGTGATGCTGGTAGGTTGGGGACAGGGTAGGGTGTGTTTGGAGGGAGAGAGGGACTGGTATAGTGGTGATGCTGGTAGGTTGGGAACAGGGTAGGGTGTGTTTGGAGGGAGAGAGGGACTGGTATAGTGGTGATGCTGGTAGGTTGGGGACAGGGTAGGGTGTGTTTGGAGGGAGAGAGGGACTGGTATAGTGGTGATGCTGGTAGGTTGGGGACAGGGTAGGGTGTGTTTGGGGGGAGAGAGGGACTGGCACAGTGGTGATGCTGGTAGGTTGGGGACAGGGTAGGGTGTGTTTGGAGGGAGAGAGGGACTGGTATAGTGGTGATGCTGGTAGGTTGGGGACAGGGTAGGGTGTGTTTGGAGGGAGAGAGGGACTGGTATAGTGGTGATGCTGGTAGGTTGGGGACAGGGTAGGGTGTGTTTGGAGGGAGAGAGGGACTGGTATAGTGGTGATGCTGGTAGGTTGGGGACAGGGTAGGGTGTATTTGGAGGGAGAGAGGGACTGATATAGTGGTGATGCTGGTAGGTTGGGGACAGGGTAGGGTGTGTTTGGAGGGAGAGGGACTGGCACAGTGGTGATGCTGGTAGGTTGGGGACAGGGTAGGGTGTGTTTGGGTGGAGAGAGGGACTGGCACAGTGGTGATGCTGGTAGGTTGGGGACCGGTTAGGGTGTGTTTGGAGGGAGAGAGGGACTGGTATAGTGGTGATGCTGGTAGGTTGGGGTCAGGGTAGAGTGTGTTTGGAGGGAGAGAGAGAGGGACTGGCACAGTGGTGATGCTGGTGGGTTGGGGACAGGGTAGGGTGTGTTTGGAGGGAGAGAGGGACTGGTATAGTGGTGATGCTGGTAGGTTGGGAACAGGGTAGGGTGTATTTGGAGAGAGAGAGGGACTGGTATAGTGGTGATGCTGGTAGGTTGGGGACAGGGTAGGGTGTATTTGGAGAGAGAGAGGGACTGGTATAGTGGTGATGCTGGTAGGTTGGGGACAGGGTAGAGTGTGTTTGGAGGGAGAGAGGGACTGGTATAGTGGTGATGCTGGTAGGTTGGGGACAGGGTAGGGTGTGTTTGGGGGGAGAGAGGGACTGGTATAGTGGTGATGCTGGTAGGTTGGGGACAGGGTAGGGTGTGTTTGGAGGGAGAGAGGGACTGGTATAGTGGTGATGCTGGTAGGTTGGGGACAGGGTAGGGTGTGTTTGGGGGGAGAGAGGGACTGGCACAGTGGTGATGCTGGTAGGTTGGGGACAGGGTAGAGTGTGTTTGGAGGGAGAGAGGGACTGGTATAGTGGTGATGCTGGTAGGTTGGGGACAGGGTAGAGTGTGTTTGGAGGGAGAGAGGGACTGGTATAGTGGTGATGCTGGTGGGTTGGGGACAGGGTAGGGTGTGTTTGGGGGGAGAGAGGGACTGGCACAGTGGTGATGCTGGTAGGTTGGGGACAGGGTAGAGTGTGTTTGGGGGGAGAGAGGGACTGGTATAGTGGTGATGCTGGTAGGTTGGGGACAGGGTAGAGTGTGTTTGGAGGGAGAGAGGGACTGGTATAGTGGTGATGCTGGTAGGTGGTTACAGGGTTAAAACTGAATCAACTCCAAGGTTAACAGTTTAGTCATTAATTCTCCATGGTTACAGGGTTAAAACTGAATCAACAGTATCACAGGGTTCTCTCCCAGTATCAATGGGTTCTCTCCCAGTATCACAGGGTTCTCTCCCAGTATCACAGGGTTCTCTCCCAGTATCACAGGGTTCTCTCCCAGTATCACAGGGTTCTCTCCCAGTATCACGGGGTTCTCTCCCAGTATCACGGGGTTGTCTCCCAGTATCACAGGGTTCTCTCTCAGTATCACAGGGTTCTCTCCCAGTATCACAGGGTTTTCTCTCAGTATCACAGGGTTCTCTCCCAGTATCACAGGGTTCTCTCTCAGTATCACAAGGTTCTCTCCCAGTACCACAGGGTTCTCTCCCAGTACCACAGGGTTCTCTCCCAGTATCACAGGGTTCTCTCCCAGTATCACAGGGTTCTCTCTCAGTATCACAAGTTTCTCTCCCAGTACCACAGTGTTCTCTCCCAGTATCACAGTGTTCTCTACCAGTATCACTGGGTTCTCTCCCAGTATCAATGGGTTCTCTCCCAGTATCCCAGGGTTCTCTCCCAGTATCACAGGGTTCTCTCCCAATATCACAGGGTTCTCTCTCAGTATCACAGGGTTCTCTCCCAATATCACAGGGTTCTCTCCCAGTATCACAAGGTTCTCTCCCAGTATCACAGGGTTCTCTCCCAGTATCACAGGGTTCTCTCCCAGTAGCACAGGGTTCTCCCCCAGTATCACAGGGTTCTATCACAGGGTTCTCTCCCAGTATCACAGGGTTCTATCACAGGGTTCTATCACATGGTTCTCTCCCAGTATAACGGGGTTCTCTCCCAGTATCACAGGGTTCTCTCCCAATATCACAGGATTCTCCCCCAGTATCACAAGCTTCTATCACAGGGTTCTCCCCCAGTATCGCAGGGTTCTATAACAGGGTTCTCCCCCAGTATCACAGGGTTCTATCACAGGGTTCTCTCCCAGTGTTGGGGGGCTGGTTTAATTGTTCATTTATTGAGAACTCAGAGGAAGGCATATCCCGACCCTCTGGGGACCTTTTCACAATATATCAGTCTATCTTTAGTGATCAGCCTGCTGTCTCTCTCTCTGTGTGTGTGTGTGTGTGTGTGTGTGTGTGTGTGTGTGTGTGTGTGTGTGTGTGTGTGTGTGTGTGTGTGATCTTGTTACTCTTTATGTTGGTAGGAGACGTATTGAACACTCAGGAGTCTCCATGGATACCGGAGCCAACGCCGTCGGCACGGAAACACATCCACTGACCCCCGAAAGAGCGATTCCTTTTCATAGTTGTGACATGGGGTCAATAAGGCCCCATGGGGGCTGGTTTCTGTTGGTCCTTGTTACTGTATCTCTTGGCTGTCTATTAATTAAACAGATCTGACGGACTGAGACAGAGAACCATGTGGCCTAATGGAGAGGTGTACTGGTCAGTAATGGTATATATTACTGGTATTAATGGAGAGGTGTACTGGTCAGTAATGGTATATATTACTGGTATTAATGGAGAGGTGTACTGGTCAGTAATGGTATATATTACTGATATTAATGGAGAGGTGTACTGGTCAGTAATGGTATATATTACTGGTATTAATGGAGAGGTGTACTGGTCAGTAATGGTATATATTACTGGTATTAATGGAGAGGTGTACTGGTCAGTAATGGTATATATTACTGGTATTAATGGAGAGGTGTACTGGTCAGTAATGGTATATATTACTGGTATTAATGGAGAGGTGTACTGGTCAGTAATGGTATATATTACTGGTATTAATGGAGAGGTGTACTGGTCAGTAATGGTATATATTACTGGTATTAATGGAGAGGTGTACTGGTCAGTAATGGTATATATTACTGGTATTAATGGAGAGGTGTACTGGTCAGTAATGGTATATATCACTGGTATTAATGGAGAGGTGTACTGGTCAGTAATGGTATATATTACTGATATTAATGGAGAGGTGTACTGGTCAGTAATGGTATATATCACTGGTATTAATGGAGAGGTGTACTGGTCAGTAATGGTATATATTACTGGTATTAATGGAGAGGTGTACTGGTCAGTAATGGTATATATAATGGAGAGGTGTACTGGTCAGTAATGGTATATATTACTGGTATTAATGGAGAGGTGTACTGGTCAGTAATGGTATATATAATGGAGAGGTGTACTGGTCAGTAATGGTATATATTACTGGTATTAATGGAGAGGTGTACTGGTCAGTAATGGTATATATAATGGAGAGGTCAGTAATGGTATATATTACTGGTATTAATGGAGAGGTGTACTGGTCAGTAATGGTATATATTACTGGTATTAATGGAGAGGTGTACTGGTCAGTAATGGTATATATTACTGGTATTAATGGAGAGGTGTACTGGTCAGTAATGGTATATATTACTGATATTAATGGAGAGGTGTACTGGTCAGTAATGGTATATATTACTGGTATTAATGGAGAGGTGTACTGGTCAGTAATGGTATATATTACTGGTATTAATGGAGAGGTGTACTGGTCAGTAATGGTATATATTACTGGTATTAATGGAGAGGTGTACTGGTCAGTAATGGTATATATTACTGGTATTAATGGAGAGGTGTACTGGTCAGTAATGGTATATATTACTGGTATTAATGGAGAGGTGTACTGGTCAGTAATGGTATATATTACTGGTATTAATGGAGAGGTGTACTGGTCAGTAATGGTATATATTACTGGTATTAATGGAGAGGTGTACTGGTCAGTAATGGTATATATCACTGGTATTAATGGAGAGGTGTACTGGTCAGTAATGGTATATATTACTGGTATTAATGGAGAGGTGTACTGGTCAGTAATGGTATATATCACTGGTATTAATGGAGAGGTGTACTGGTCAGTAATGGTATATATTACTGGTATTAATGGAGAGGTGTACTGGTCAGTAATGGTATATATAATGGAGAGGTGTACTGGTCAGTAATGGTATATATTACTGGTATTAATGGAGAGGTGTACTGGTCAGTAATGGTATATATAATGGAGAGGTGTACTGGTCAGTAATGGTATATATTACTGGTATTAATGGAGAGGTGTACTGGTCAGTAATGGTATATATAATGGAGAGGTGTACTGGTCAGTAATGGTATATATAATGGAGAGGTGTACTGGTCAGTAATGGTATATATAATGGAGAGGTCAGTAATGGTATATATAATGGAGAGGTGTACTGGTCAGTAATGGTATATATAATGGAGAGGTGTACTGGTCAGTAATGGTATATATAATGGAGAGGTGTACTGGTCAGTAATGGTATATATAATGGAGAGGTCAGTAATGGTATATATAATGGAGAGGTCAGTAATGGTATATATAATGGAGAGGTGTACTGGTCAGTAATGGTATATATAATGGAGAGGTGTACTGGTCAGTAATGGTATATATAATGGAGAGGTCTACTGGTCAGTAATGGTAAATATAATGGAGAGGTGTACTGGTCAGTAATGGTATATATAATGGAGAGGTGTACTGGTCAGTAATGGTATATATAATGGAGAGGTCAGTAATGGTATATATAATGGAGAGGTGTACTGGTCAGTAATGGTATATATAATGGAGGGGTGTACTGGTCAGTAATGGTATATATAATGGAGAGGTGTACTGGTCAGTAATGGTATATATAATGGAGAGGTCAGTAATGGTATATATAATGGAGAGGTGTACTGGTCAGTAATGGTATATATAATGGAGAGTTCAGTAATGGTATATATACTGGAGAGGTGTACTTGTCAGTAATGGTATATATAATGGAGAGGTGTACTGGTCAGTAATGGTATATATAATGGAGAGTTCAGTAATGGTATATATAATGGAGAGGTGTACTGGTCAGTAATGGTATATATAATGGAGAGGTGTACTGGTCAGTAATTGTATATATAATGGAGAGGTCTACTGGTCAGTAATGGTATATATAATGGAGAGGTGTACTGGTCAGTAATGGTATATATAATGGAGAGGTCAGTAATGGTATATATATAATGGAGAGGTGTACTGGTCAGTAATGGTATATATAATGGAGAGTTCAGTAATGGTATATATAATGGAGAGGTGTACTGGTCAGTAATGGTATATATAATGGAGAGGTGTACTGGTCAGTAATGGTATATATAATGGAGAGGTGTACTGGTCAGTAATGGTATATATAATGGAGAGGTGTACTGGTCAGTAATGGTATATATAATGGAGAGGTGTACTGGTCAGTAATGGTATATATTGGAGAGGTCAGTAATGGTATATATAATGGAGAGGTCAGTAATGGTATATATAATGGAGAGGTGTACTGGTCAGTAATGGTATATATAATGGAGAGGTGTACTGGTCAGTAATGGTATATATAATGGAGAGGTCAGTAATGGTATATATTACTGGTATTAATGGAGAGGTGTACTGGTCAGTAATGGTATATATTACTGGTATTAATGGAGAGGTGTACTGGTCAGTAATGGTATATATTACTGGTATTAATGGAGAGGTGTACTGGTCAGTAATGGTATATATTACTGGTATTAATGGAGAGGTGTACTGGTCAGTAATGGTATATATTACTGGTATTAATTGAGAGGTGTACTGGTCAGTAATGGTATATATAATGGAGAGGTCAGTAATGGTATATATTACTGGTATTAATGGACAGGTGTACTGGTCAGTAATGGTATATATTACTGGTATTAATGGAGAGGTGTACTGGTCAGTAATGGTATATATCACTGGTATTAATGGAGAGGTGTACTGGTCAGCAATGGTATATATTACTGGTATTAATGGAGAGGTGTACTGGTCAGTAATGGTATATATTACTGGTATTAATGGAGAGGTGTACTGGTCAGTAATGGTATATATTACTGGTATTAATGGAGAGGTGTACTGGTCAGTAATGGTATATATTACTGGTATTAATGGAGAGGTGTACTGGTCAGTAATGGTATATATTACTGGTATTAATGGAGAGGTGTACTGGTCAGTAATGGTATATATTACTGGTATTAATGGAGAGGTGTACTGGTCAGTAATGGTATATATAATGGAGAGGTCAGTAATGGTATATATCACTGGTATTAATGGAGAGGTGTACTGGTCAGTAATGGTATATATTACTGG
>NC_143034.1:82088870-82093870 GCF_057628025.1 Oncorhynchus mykiss | reverse complement strand
ATCTGTATGGTGTAATATTATATATCTGTATGGTGTAGTATTATATATGGTGTAGTATTATATATCTGTATGGTGTAGTATTATATATCTGTATGGTGTAGTATTATATATGGTGTAGTATTATATATCTGTATGGTGTAGTATTATACATCTGTATGGTGTAGTATTATATATCTGTATGGTGTAGTATTATATATGGTGTAGTATTATATATCTGTATGGTGTAGTATTATATATCTGTATGGTGTAGTATTATATATCTGTATGGTGTGGTATTATATATCTGTATGGTGTAGTATTATATATCTGTATGGTGTAGTATTATATATGGTGTAGTATTATATATCTGTATGATGTAGTATTATATATCTGTATGGTGTAGTATTATATATCTGTATGGTGTAGTATTATATATGATGTAGTATTATATATCTGTATGGTGTAGTATTATATATCTGTATGGTGTAGTATTATATATCTGTATGGTGTGGTATTATATATCTGTATGGTGTGGTATTATATATCTGTATGGTGTAGTATTATATATCTGTATGGTGTAGTATTATATATCTGTATGGTGTAGTATTATATATCTGTATGGTGTAGTATTATATATCTGTTTGGTGTAGTATTATATATCTGTATGGTGTAGTATTATATATCTGTATGGTGTAGTATTATATATCTGTATGGTGTAGTATTATATATGGTGTAGTATTATATATCTGTATGGTGTAGTATTATATATCTGTATGGTGTAGTATTATATATCTGTATGGTGTAGTATTATATATGATGTAGTATTATATATCTGTATGGTGTAGTATTATATATCTGTATGGTGTAGTATTATATATCTGTATGGTGTAGTATTATATATCTGTATGGTGTAGTATTATATATGGTGTAGTATTATATATCTGTATGGTGTAGTATTATATATCTGTATGGTGTAGTATTATATATCTGTATGGTGTAATATTATATATCTGTATGGTGTAGTATTATATATCTGTATGGTGTAGTATTATATATCTGTATGGTGTAGTATTATATATCTGTATGGTGTAGTATTATATATCTGTATGGTGTAGTATTATATATCTGTATGGTGTAGTATTATATATCTGTATGGTGTAGTATTATATATCTGTATGGTGTAGTATTATATATCTGTATGGTGTAGTATTATATATCTGTATGGTGTAGTATTATATATGGTGTAGTATTATATATCTGTATGGTGTAGTATTATATATCTGTATGGTGTAGTATTATATATCTGTATGGTGTAGTATTATATATCTGTATGGTGTAGTATTATATATCTGTATGGTGTAGTATTATATATGGTGTAGTATTATATATCTGTATGGTGTAGTATTATATATGTGTATGGTGTAGTATTATATATGGTGTAGTATTATATATCTGTATGGTGTAGTATTATATATCTGTATGGTGTAGTATTATATATCTGTATGGTGTAGCATTATATATCTGTATGGTGTAGTATTATATATCTGTATGGTGTAGTATTATATATCTGTATGGTGTAGTATTATATATCTGTTTGGTGTAGTATTATATATCTGTATGGTGTAGTATTATATATCTGTATGGTGTAGTATTATATATCTGTATGGTGTAGTATTATATATCTGTATGGTGTAGTATTATATATCTGTATGGTGTAGTATTATATATCTGTATGGTGTAGTATTATATATCTGTATGGTGTAGTATTATATATCTGTATGGTGTAGTATTATATATCTGTATGCTGTAGTATTATATATCTGTATGGTGTAGTATTATATATCTGTATGGTGTAGTATTATATATCTGTATGGTGTAGTATTATATATCTGTATGGTGTAGTAGTATATATCTGTATGGTGTAATATTATATATCTGTATTGTGTAATATTATAAGGCTTTCTAATGCTCTAATGCTCTATGTGTCCTGGGCTTTGTTAAAGCTATGGACTGTTGTGGCTTGGACCAGGCCTGTTAATGCTCTAGGTGTCCTGGGCTTTGTTAAAGCTATGCTATAACTCGCTGTAGAAATGAGTCGTTTTACCAAACCAGGACAGACAACCTAGAATCTCTCATTCTCTAATCATCGACGACTGACATCTGTTATAGAGTATTGACTGTAATATTAATGAATGATTCCTGGTGCAGTGTAAACTGCAGTGATAAGCAGCAGTCTAAACTGCAGTGATTAGCAGCAGTCTAAACTGCAGTGATTAGCAGCAGTGTAAACTGCAGTGATTAGCAGTGATTAGCAGCAGTGTAAACTGCAGTGATTAGCAACAGTGTAAACTGCAGTGATTAGCAGCAGTGTAAACTGCAGTGATTAGCCGCAGTCTAAACTGCAGTGATTTGCAGCAGTGTAAACTGGAGTGATTAGCAGCAGACTAAACTGCAGTGATTAGCAGCAGTGTAAACTGCAGTGATTAGCAGCAGTCTAAACTGCAGTGATTTGCAGCATTGTAAACTGCAGTGATTAGCAGCAGTGTAAACTGCAGTGATTAGCAGCAGTGTAAACTGCAGTGATTAGCAGAAGTCTAAACTGCAGTGATTAGCAGCAGTGTAAACTGCAGTGATTAGCAGCAGTGTAAACTGCAGTGATTAGCAGAAATCTAAACTGCAGTGATTAGCAGAAGTCTAAACTGCAGTGATTTGCAGCAGTTTAAACTGCAGTGATTAGCAGCAGTCTAAACTGCAGTGATTAGCAGCAGTCTAAACTGCAGTGATTAGCAGCAGTCTAAACTGCAGTGATTAGCAGTGATTAGCAGCAGTGTAAACTGCAGTGATTAGCAGCAGTCTAAACTGCAGTGATTAGCAGCAGTCTAAACTGCAGTGATTAGCAGTGATTAGCAGCAGTGTAAACTGCAGTGATTAGCAGCAGTGTAAACTGCAGTGATTAGCAGTGATTAGCAGCAGTGTAAACTGCAGTGATTAGCAGCAGTCTAAACTGCAGTGATTAGCAGCAGTCTAAACTGCAGTGATTAGCAGCAGTCTAAACTGCAGTGATTAGCAGTGATTAGCAGCAGTGTAAACTGCAGTGATTAGCAGCAGTGCAAACTGAAGTGATTAGCAGCAGTGTAAACTGCAGTGATTTGCAGCAGTCTAAACGGCAGTGATAAGCAGCAGTGCAAACTGAAGTGATTAGCAGCAGTGTAAACTGCAGTGATTTGCAGCAGTCTAAACTGCAGTGATTAGCAGCAGTGTAAACTGCAGTGATTAGCAGCAGTCTAAACTGCAGTGATTAGCAGCAGTCTAAGCTGCAGTGATTAGCAGTGATTAGCAGCAGTGTAAACTGCAGTGATTAGCAGCAGTGTAAACTGCAGTGATTAGCAGTGATTAGCAGCAGTGTAAACTGCAGTGATTAGCAGCAGTCTAAACTGCAGTGATTAGCTGCAGTGTAAACTGCAGTGATTAGCAGCAGTCTAAACTGCAGTGATTAGCAGTGATAAGCAGCAGTCTAAACTGCAGTGATTAGCAGCAGTCTAAACTGCAGTGATTAGCAGCAGTCTAAACTGCAGTGATTAGCAGTGATTAGCAGCAGTGTAAACTGCAGTGATTAGCAGCAGTGTAAACTGCAGTGATTAGCAGTGATTAGCAGCAGTGTAAACTGCAGTGATTAGCAGCAGTCTAAACTGCAGTGATTAGCAGCAGTCTAAACTGCAGTGATTAGCAGCAGTCTAAACTGCAGTGATTAGCAGTGATTAGCAGCAGTGTAAACTGCAGTGATTAGCAGCAGTGCAAACTGAAGTGATTAGCAGCAGTGTAAACTGCAGTGATTTGCAGCAGTCTAAACTGCAGTGATTAGCAGCAGTGTAAACTGCAGTGATTAGCAGCAGTCTAAACTGCAGTGATTAGCAGCAGTCTAAACTGCAGTGATTAGCAGCAGTCTGCTCTAAAACATGAACCCTGGTCAAACGAAACAGATTAGAGGCCTGTTTTTTTTCATTCCACTCTAATGTACTGACTGTAACAGAATGAGAATAACTTGCTGTGTGTGTGTGTGTGTGTGTGTGTGTGTGTGTGTGTGTGTGTGTGTGTGTGTGTGTGTGTGTGTGTGTGTGTGTGTGTGTGTGTGTGTGTGTTGTATAAGCATGTTAGTAAGCAGTCCCTGTTCAACAGTTTTCACATGGATGTCAGTGATTCATCGCTCTGTGTTTTTGGTCTGTTGCTAGGGACAATGTGTTGTAGGGGGGTTGTTTCTGGTCTGTTGCTAGGTACAATGTGTTGTAGGGGGGTTGTTTCTGGTCTGTTGCTAGGTACAATGTGTTGTAGGGGGGTGTTTCTGGTCTGTTGCTAGGTACAATGTGTTGTAGGGGGGGTGTTTCTGGTCTGTTGCTAAGGGCAATGTGTTGTAGGGGGGGTGTTTCTGGTCTGTTGCTAAGGGCAATGTGTTGTAGGGGGGTTGTTTCTGGGCTGTTGCTATGGACAATATGTTGTGGGGGGGGGGTCTGTTCTGTTGCTAGGGACAATGTGTTGTAGGGGCGGGTGTTTCTCGTCTGTTGCTAGGGGCAATGTGTTGTAGGGGGGGGGGTGTTCAGGACGTAGTGTCAGCGATTTATCTCTCTGTGTTTCTGGTCTGTTGCTAGGGACATTTTGTTGTGGGGGGGTGTGGGGTTCAGGACGTAGTGTCAGGGGGTAGGGGTTAGGTGGTAGGCGGTAGGCGGTAGGGTGTAGGGGGTATGGGGTAGGTGGTAGGCGGTAGGGGGTAGGGGTTAGGTGGTAGGCAGTAGGGGGTAGGGGTTAGGGGGTAGGAGGTAGTCGGTAGGCGGTAGGGGGTAGGGGTTAGGTGGTAGGCAGTAGGGGGTAGGGGGTAGGCGGTAGGGGGTAGGGGTTAGGTGGTAGGCAGTAGGGGGTAGGGGGTAGGTGGTAGGCAGTAGGGGGTAGGGGTTAGGCGGTATGGGGTTGGTGGTAGGCGGTATGGGGTAGGCGGTAGGGGGTAGGGGTTAGGTGGTAGGCAGTAGGGG